>NW_022728301.1:91272-95193 GCF_011630105.1 Anneissia japonica | reverse complement strand
TAAAGGTAAATGTTTGTTTAATAATACTACTACTAATAGTAATAATAATAATAACAATGATGATGATGACGATAGTAATAATTGATATTAATATTAATAACAATAAAAAGTGAAGAATATCGTGCTAAATGCGAAAAAAAGTTGTGATTTGTTGATCATAATATACGGTAGTATATATAGTTAAAGCATAGTAAGCTATAATTAGGCCTAAGTTGTCCTGGATATTAAGTAGATCCCTGATAAAAGATCATGAGAAATTTGTTGGCGTTTCATTTTGACTATAATGGTAATGTGATAATAATAATAATTTATTGGTTCTCTCTTTCAAAGCAGAGGAACACTCTCACGCAGGAGAGGTCCGACCATACAACAGAACAAAAGTTACAAGTAAAGATAAATTCATAGAAAAAAGAGACAATAGTAATGAAAAATCCAAATCCAATTAAAATAATATAATATTCTAAAGTTTAAAATCTTAACTAAAAGGGAAAAAAATAAAATAAAATAAAAATTTTAAAAAAATTTAAAAATAAATTTAAAAAAATAAATAAATAAAAAAAAAATTTTAAAAAAATTAAAAAAATAAAAATATTTAATAATAAAATAAAGTAAATAAAAATAGATAAATAAATAAAAACAAGCACATAATATAATAAATGCAATGTGAAACTGATGTAAAAGCATACATATCAAAAACACAACAGAAGTATAGTCAATGTCTATTCATAAAATCATTAAGGAGAAAAAAAAAAAAAAGGGAAACAAAACACCTATAAGCTATTAACATTATTAGCAGGGTCATTTAAAACATGTGTTCGTTTTTCCCATGCATCTTTTAGATATTGTTTAAAACAAGTATCAAAAATTAAGCCAAGTTTTGAATTTGTTGAGAAAAGATCATCAAGCAAATAATGAATTTTTAGATGTGGTGAACCATTGGAGAAATTTTCCCAATATTCATGTAAATTATTTTTAAATAGATCAATTTTAATTTCATGGAAGGTATTAGCCCTAATATTATAAAATTGTGGGCATTCTAATAGAAAAGTGCTCTATATTTTCAACAGAGTTACAGTTACATAATTTGCAAAAACCTGTGCACTCATCATACCATGTACTTTTCCTACCTTCTAAAGCTAAACAATTAGACCTTGCTTTAAACTTAAGGCTGATTCCTTTGAAGTCAGTTTTATCATATAGATATGTTTCAAAAAAAGGTTTGTTTTTATATCTGAGATATTCATTTAAAGTTGATTTCTTACAAGCTCTTTCAAACCATTCATTATCATCATTTGTACAATTTATGAGTTTAAAGTCAGATGAAAGGTAAATTGATTGATTTACACAAAATTCAGGGTTTAAGTCATGCCTCGAAAGAAGCTGCTTAATGAAGTTTAACCATTTCCGTTTCATTTTATTTTCATTATGCATAATTGCTTTCAAGAGTAAACGGGGCCACCTGTCATCGTCTAGGTTTTTCAATCGGTTGAAATATTTAATTTTAAGATTATTTTGTATACTGGCAATTGTGTACCATCCTAGATCTCCGTATAATGCTTCTTTAGCTATATATCTAGGTGCTCTTAGAATTATCCTTGCCATTTCATATTGAAGGTTTTCAATTTTGTCGGTTGAGGATTTACAACCACTAAGCCAAACAGAGCAACTACAGTTGATGGTAGGTAAACCGATTGCTCTCCAAAGTAAGTCACCAAAATAAACTCTGTTAAAGTTGTCCTGATTATAGATAATTGCCTTTGTATATGCTATTATTGTATTACCTTTTCTTAAAACCTCTTCTATGTGTCGTGAGTCGGTGTTAGTGTTAGAGATATAAATTCCAAGATATTTATAGCAGTCAGTCTCTGTAATAAAATTGTTACCTAATTTCCATTTCCTATATTTATTTACACGTTGTCCTGTAAGAAGAACATTGGATTTATTGTAATTAAAATCCAGTTTCCATTTACTTGAAAAGTCACTTGCTGCTTTAAGAAGGAGATTTAGATCTCTTTCGTCTTCACCGACTAACACTACATCATCAGCCCAAAATAAGTCTCCAATTTTAATATTAAATATATTAACTCCAAGGTTACTTTTTGTTATCATTTTTTGTAATTCATTGATGAAAATTGAAAACAAAATAGGTGACAGTGAACAGCCCTGTTTGACTCCTTCGTCGATATTGAAGAATTCAGTTTCCTATATCTTGAAAAATAACTTTACCTTGTACATTTTCATATAAATACTTAAATTTCCTTTAACACCAATATTACTAACAGCTGAGAATAACCCTTCTCTCCAAACAGTGTCAAATGCTTTTTTAAAATCTAAAAATGCAAGAAATGTTTTTTTGCCTTCTGATTGTCGTGTGCTAATGATGCTTTTAAGTGTGAAGATATGATCTTCACACCTTCTATCATCTCTAAAATCACCTTGCACTTCACTTAAGACACTAAACTCTTCTAAGAAATTTGACACTGTTTGGGAGATAATGCGGTTGTAAACCTTAGCAACACATGAGTTGAGTGTAATGCCTCTGTAGTTGCTAAGGTCTTTGGGATCACCCTTCTTAAATATTGGAACTATGACACCCACATTCCAGTCGTTTGGAATTGTCTTGAGTTCACTCAACCTTTTAAATAAAATATATAGTGATCTAATCATGCCATTTCCTCCGTTCTTTATCATTTCATTTGTTATGGTATCTAAACCAGGGCTTTTATTGTTTTTGCAATGTGCAATAGCCGCAGCAACTACCTCATAAGTTAAGTCAAGCTCATTTAAAGTATTATTTTGGTCGTCACTATCACATCACATTAAAATCATTTTCTAAAAGTGAGTTTATAGATGTGCTATCCTCAGGGATTATATTTTTATTACCAAGGGTCTTGAAATACTAAGTTAGTGATGATTTAATTGTTTCTTTATCTGATGTTATTGTTTGGGTATTAGGAATAAGTTTTGTACATTTGTTAACACGACTTTGCATTATTTTCTTATTGATCATTAATTTACATTCTTTACGACTACGTTGGTATTCATCTCATAATAAATTGCACCTTTCTTGGGGAATATTTATTTTTTGAATAATGACGATGTGATTGACACGCCACTCTTCTTTTTTTAATTAATGTTTCAATTTCTTTGTCGAACCATGTGATGATGATGAATTTTACTATATAAAAGTGTCATTTCCGGCCATCTCGAGAGGTACTATTTCCTGAGGTGGTTGTGAAATCACGTTTTTGAAGTAAGCATATGTAAAGTACATACCGGTACTCAAAGACAATGTTTTTAAGCTTTGTTATCTATGGGATACACACATACATTAATAAGATCTCTATGGTTGTCAAAAATCGCTGATAAAAGATCATGAGAATTTTTTTTGGCGCTTCATTTTACTAATGGTGGTGTGATGATGATGAATTTTACTAAAAGTGTCATTTCTGGCCATCTAGAGGTACTATTTCCTCAAATTTTCTCACCTCAGCACCAACCATTGTGGGGCTGAGGTGGGTGTCGACTCACAAAATGCCCTCCCCCTCCACCTTTCAAAACCGATCTGTGCCCTTCCCTGGGTATGACATTAAACTACATCGAGTCGGCTCCTGATGTATGTCTGTACTGCTGTTTGTTTTTAGGATGTGATCTGCTTTTTCATGTACATTTTTCGTGATTATGACTATTCTGGATAAAGAATGTTTTGAGCAGAGTTGGATTCAAGCCCCCCCCCACCCCACCACCTTCATTTTTTTAAGAAAAAAAAGAAAAATATATTCAAATTAAAGTACGAGAGTATATTCAAATTGAAGTGCGAGAGTGTAATTTCCGGCCATCTAGAGATGCCCTAATCATAAATTTTCTTACCTCAGCCCCAACCATGGTGGGGCTGAGGTGGGAGGTTCCTCGGTCTGTGAA
>NW_022728301.1:87499-91207 GCF_011630105.1 Anneissia japonica | reverse complement strand
TTATTTTTGCGCTTATGTATAATGCGTCTATTGCAATTTTCACTTTATCCTCTCAAACAGTCCTAAGAACGTTCAGAGTGCGCTACTTCACAGGGGGATTCTCCCCCTTGACCCCGCCGGGGTCATACATAATTCGCATAACGGCTCCCCCCCCCCTTTCAAAATGCTGGCTTCGTCCCTGGGCAGCCTGAATCAGGAATTGGACAAAAACCGAGTCCTTTTGGAGAAAAACGCCGACCTAGAATTTAGGTTTCTCGGGCTTAAATAAGGCAAAAAAATTGTTTGTTTGCCCTCCTTCACCCGCCCCTAACTCACTACAAAAAATAGGAGCGGAAAAACAAAAAAAATGTAAAAAAGTTATTTTAGCTTTTTTCTTTACAAATTTTTAAAAAATGAATGAATTATCTTTATTTTTCGCCAGATGCCCTGCAAATTAGTCTAAAGTTGTCTGATGTAAGATATTGCCATTCTAGGCCTCTGTGGGATATTTTTATTCCATCTGATGAGTACTTTAAAATAAACAAATAAATAAATAAAAACTTTTTCCACCCTCCCCTATTTATCATTCAAAAAACAAGAATGAATATTCAGTAGCGTATCCCCTTTTCGACTGGATTTTATAAAATGCTGTTTTCTTAAAAAGACCGCTAGGCGAAGTTATTTGCGCGAATCAAAAGCATCGATCGGTTCGCTTCGGTTGTGCATTTTTTCGCTTCGTAAAAAGTGCGAAAAACACTGATAGAAATGTGAATGCACATGCGCATGAACCGACGCTTTCGATTCGCGCGAATAAATTCGCTTATTGGAAATCAGGCTTTATAGCGCATTTAAGAATTCGCTTTATTACTTAATAACAACAGTATACATAGCCGTCGGAAGCATGTTCAATGTGGTCCATTGGGGGTGGGGGTGCTTAAAGCGTTTGGTTTTAAAATTGCCACACCATCCCTATCTACGCAGACATTCTAACCACGAACGTGAACGTCCAAAAGCGGGACACATTGATCCGGAAAACTTTTTGTTCAAAAGCGGGACACAATGCACTTTGCGACAAGCTACCCTCATGTGAAGCCTACTACGGTCAGTATACATAACGTTATTAGTCTGTTGATCATTATAAGAAAAAACTACATCGAATTCACCCAGTGTCCCAGTATTATCTTTTTGAACCTTAACATAGTAGGAAACATCCCAACCTAATGACAGTGGTTGGGCCAGAGTGGGGCTGGGGGTCTATAGTTCTTCCGTCGGGAAAGACGGGTAAATTTTGTCGGGGAATAAACAAATTAAAAAAAATATTTACTTTCATTAAACTATTGTGTTAACTTTTCATCACAATAATAATAATAATAATAATAATAATAAATAATAATAATAATAATATTTCAATGAGACTAATTAAAAATAATTTGCGTTAAAAGAAATGCTCCTTTGGATAGCCTCATGATGCTTGGAATACATCGTGAGGGGAAGCAACCTCGACCTTGACAGCGTGGTTGACAGATTTCATGCAAAATTTCCAAAATGTAGAATTTTACTTTCAAGAATGAGGATTTGAAAATAAATTAGATGGTTACATTGCATACTCTTGTTTTTTTTCAAAATGTTTTAGTTTTGGAAGCTGATTTCGCGACTAGAAAACATAGCCTACATGAAGTCATATATAGTAGCTCGATGCCTATCAAATAAGTAATACAAATTCGCCATAATTCGTAAAATATCCGTGGCTTCACGGGGGGAACCACCGGGAGCCCTAGGCAGCTTTCTGGCCCCCAGCCAAGTGAGATTCCATAGTTACCAACTGTCTCGCATCGTGCGGGACGGTCCCGCATTTCAAAGTAATTTTGGACGAAACACTCATTTTGCAGAAACACATGCGTGATCCTAAATTTGTCACGCAAGTCTATGCGTGATAACGAATTATCACGAATTCATGGGAAACTGTATTTAAAATTAGAAGAAATTGGTTTTATTAAAAATATAAAATGTTTGTGTATGTATACATAGTTCGGATGCTCAAATTAAAAATAGTCCTACGTTAAAACTCAAATTGTACATGGCTTTTATTAATATTTTTGCTTATGTACCTGTATTATCAGCAAACACTCACTGAAATTGTTTTAAAACAGCTTAAACGGCGGGAGGGCGTGACTCCTGCAGCTTGGACCCCCACCCCAGCGAACTGGTCACTTATGCATTTCAAATCTTTCAGGTTGGTAACTATGGACTCGATTCGCTCCACTAGCCCCCCCCAGCCCCCCCCCCCCTCGTCGGGCCCTTTAGCCTCTCTGTCGGGCAGGTCCTGGCGCCATCACTGCCTAATGATTGATGATTGGTCGGATTATCGCTCCATATTATAGCTTAGGAATGTTTTCCTTTGACACTTGCTAGATTGTAGCATCGAGAGAGTCTATGCCCACTTTAGCTCCACCAGGAAAGTTTGAAAATATATGGCACCTCTGGATACCTAGAAATAGCAACTAATAAACCTGTAGAGCCTCTACCCATCCCCATCCTGCTTGTTGTACATTGGCAGACACGTAGCGGGGACTAGGATTCATACCCACCTCCGCCCCACCATGGTTGGGGAGGAGGTGAGCACATTTTTAAAATAGGACACCGCTAGATAGCGGCGTAACCGTTCCGCTATTATAGAGGGCCCTGGTTCGAGAGTAGGCTAGGGGCCCTTGACGCATATAAATTGGCCGAGGTCGATCAGGCTAACAAAGCCTTAAGAAAAATTACGCTTTTACTGAAGTGATCCATAGTAAAACCATCCCCCGCTGACCCCGGAGCCAGAAAAATGTTATTTATGAAAGGAAATTCTTTACAATTTATTACTGTTTAACAGACGTAATCTATAGTACCTATAGTCGGATAACATGGTACTTCTGAATGTAGGTTTCTGGGCCGATATATTGATTACGAATGTACTAATATACAAAATATACAGATAATTTATTGTCATAAAAACACGTGTATATATCGTACTTTACAAAATTAAATTTTTGAATATAGGATTATGTGGGAGTAATAGTGCCTGTATATAGGTGTAAAAAAACTTAGATCAGAGCATGCTTTTGTGCTATGTTATTATTAGAAAAATGTTCACAGGAGACCAATCCTCATAGCTGATTTGGGGTGTGTGTAATGTTCATGAGGGACCCTTCCATGAGTATGGTCTTACAAGGCATCTTTTAATTATTATTACCTGTTTGACTCAAGAAAACATTAGACGTATATTTACAAAAGAAATGTAATAAAAGCCTAAATATCCCCTGTACATATTGCTAAAAATGATTAATTCATTATCACCCTGTAGATGAGTTCTTGGATTGTTAAAAGTTTTTTTTCATTAAGTGCTGTGTTTGCTCATGTTAGGCCTTGTTTAAGGTAATAATTTAATTTTGTATTGTACTGGCAGTCATGAGCTCTGTTATTTCCATTCGTTTTTGGACAATAAAGAAATTTGTATCTTGTAATACCGATTACACTTGTTTGGGCTCTGTCTCCTCCCTTGTCGTTTATTTTAAGAATGCGATCCTAAACGTTTTCCTATTTTCATTTTTGTAATTGTTTTTTAATGTTTTTAATAAAAGTGATTTTAAATTATATATATATATATATATATATATATATATATTTATATATATAAATTATCGAAGAAAGGTAAACACAGTCTTCGAATGTATATATATATATATCGAA
>NW_022728301.1:80085-86802 GCF_011630105.1 Anneissia japonica | reverse complement strand
GGCCTAATAAGTATGAGTTGGTCATTAGGACCATGGAGGTACAGTGACGCATCTTGGGATGCGAACGTCCCTCCAAATAATACTCGCCCCCCCCCCCCACACTTCCAAAAAAAAAAATCACGATCAAGTAGTTGAAAATCGCATAAAACTACCAATTGATGTCCATACCGCATAATGTATTGTTTGTGGGTTATGGTAATCATCAGTACCTTAGCTAAGTATGCCTCTACCTCTTTGTATCCTATAAACATTTGGTTTGAGGTATGCGGGTCACAAGGAAGCTAGTTGAGTCATTTTGGTTGATGAAAATATTGTAGTGCAGCGGGTGTGTCTAGTGTCTACCTTTTATTAGCCCGAAGAAACTTTCAGAAAATGTAGAAAACAATTAGTCTTCACCAGTAATGTTTAAAGTATGTATACATAAACACCATTTCGTTAAAAGTTTGATTATACTATAGGTTGAAATTATAAATAGATTAAACTCAAAGTTTCCGGGTTCACCTCTATACAAAAGGTGAACCCGGAAACTTTATTGATAACTTCCGGGTTCACCTCTATAAATATAAGGCCTGTATAATTAGGTCTACTTTTATTTCAGTGAAGCATCTTTGTTTGAAAGCAATATTTGAAGAACAGTTGTACGTCGAGATGAATGAAAAAGACTTAAGCTATCTAAGGGGATTCTACTCATATGAACGTAGTTCAAATTTGCGTGTACTTGCAGACGATAAAGGTATTAAAACAGCCTATGAACAAGCAAGAATTAGAGGAAGAATTCCTTTTAACAGATCAAAAATCCTAATTTTAGGAGATCACGGTGTTGGAAAAACGTCGACAAGTAGACGCTTGCAAGGAAAGTATTTTCGGCCTGACGAGCCCAGTACAATAGGAATCGAAACAAATGTTGTCAAAGCAAAAGTTAGTGATGTTAACAGTAAGTGGTGTGAAGTATCAAATACACCACTAGAAGACTTTGAAAGTTCGGCAGCATGGTGGGCAGTATCACATGTGAGGAAACACGGTGTGAATGAAACCACAAGGCCCGGTAGCAATTCAGAAATCAATCGACAGATCTGGCCAAAAAATTTAAAGGAAGACGCATTTTATCAGATAACACACACTATTCCCATGCTAATCATGTTTCTAAACGGTGGGTTTACGTTTGGATTTGGACTAGTTGTATGGATATATATTCTTTGCTTAATGTACCGAATCGATGTTCACAATGGGTACCGCTTCGGTTGTGGATGCACTATCCCAATGATACTCGCGGACAGCGCATTTGAGTTGGGTCTATGGATCAACATTTCCACTGTGAAAACAGCTTTTTATGTAATAGCTGGCTTAATTACTGGCGTGCTTATGGGAACAGGTTGTAGGACTGGATTATGCATAGCATTCTGTATTATGGTGCATCCGAAACAGAAAACATTTACTATCGATAATGTTACAGAAATGATATTAGTCATCTACAGCAAAGCATATTATAATTTTATAATTTTCATCATTGCGGTTATTTCTGTTCTCACATTTAGGTATGTTCCCGTTAAGATATTGTCGATGAGTCGACGGAACTGCATACCTGTATTGATAAGCATTTTTGTTTGCTTCACAGCCGCGGGCCTTATCGGAGGGCCAGCGTTTTTACGCCTACTGTTTGTATGTACATGTCTTTTTGTAATTCCAGCTGGAGTCCTTGTAGGAAGAAAGTTAGTTGCTTATGGGTATATTCCTCAAATGTATATTATCAAGAAATCTATTGGTTTTGTAGCTGGAATATTTATAGCATATTTTTGTGGATGGGAGCTGGTAGATTTAAGAACTCTAAGTTTACGCGATGACCAATATACCATTCCACGATATTTGTTCAGCTTAATGCTGTTTTTGTCACCGATCATTGCCTTTGTTGTCTACGAATGGTTTTCATATTTGAAAGTGAAGAATACAACATCTATACCAGTAAAGCATATCCAAAAATCAATGGAAGCAGTTATTCGTAATGAATCCTATTTGGATACTAGACTTAGTCTATGGGACTTTGCAGGTCAAAACATATACTATAATACCCACCATCTCTTCATGCCAAAGCAGGGTGTATATCTAATAGTGTTCAACGCCGTTAAAGCGGTTATGAATCCTGGGATACAAATTAAACGGTTACAGTTTTGGTTGCAATCGGTTGCTATGCATGGAGACATTAAAAATGTTGTAGTGTTTCTTGTAGGAACAAGACGAGAAAGTGTTATTGACGTAAATGCACTTTTGCATTTTACTCAGCTTGCAAAAGCACATCTCTACAAACCGTTTTCTAGGTTACTTGCGTTCCATCCTTTAGGCAGCTTTTTCTTTTTTATTGAAAATTCGTTACAAGTAGATCCAGAACGCAACGTGCTACGAACGGTTATCTATAATGAGATTAAAAAATTGAATTTTTTTCAGGAGAATCATTCAGTAAAATACCTTTTATTTCATGAAATTTTGAACAGGTTTCGCCTACAAAAATACATTATCATGAGTTTAGTACAGATCTTAGAGGAAGTAAAATCAACATGTAATATCATTTCTCAGAATGAGTTGTGCCAATTCTTGAACTTCTTTGACAGATCCGGTGATGTCATATACAATGAACGTGATGAGACACTGCGACATTATGTTATCTGTGACCCTCAAATGCTTATAGACATTCTGACAATCTTAGTGAATGTGCCTGAACCTCACCAAAGAAATCGGATAGTAGCTGATTTATGGCAGAGTTTGGAAGACACTGGCATTGTTGACAGTAAATTACTGGAACACATTTGTAGAAATAAAAACATATGGCGACATTACCCTTACATCATTCGTTTCTTAGTGGGAACACATTTACTTTTCCCGCTTAATGTTATTGATCCAATCGACCAAGTCGGGACTTTTTTTCTCTCGTGTCGACTGCCAAAGATCAATTTAATGTCAACACAGAACAGCAATGTTCACTCGCAAGACATTTTCTATTTCGACTTTGGTGAAATTCTTCAAGAGTTTATATTTCTACGTCTCATTACTAAATGTTGTGAAGTGTTTAGTTGGGATGAGATCTATTACAATGCAGCAAGATTTAGGACAGGTAAATCATGTCTTGTCTTCATCAGTACAGAAGTAATTTCTGGAAACATTAATTCATACGACAGAAATCTTATCAAAGTTGAAGTTATAAGCGAAGACAACACTCAAACTATGTTCGTTCTACAGAAAAGTATTATTTTTATTGAAGAAATAATCAAGCGGGATTTCAACCTGGACTACTTTAGGAAAAATTACATCTGTGGACCTGTGTGTCAGAAGTGTAGTTCTTTAGATGAAACAATGTGTTTGGTGAACCTTATTTCTCATGGAAATGATATATCTACACTGGATGGCTATAAATTAGACATTTATCATAAGGTCACACTTGAGCTAAAGGTAAGATCGGAAAATATATTCTCGACAATTTCCTATAGTTATTCAATTATCTTTTTTCCAATTAATATTATTTTTATTATGTTATTAATATTATATTATTATTATTATTTAATTCTATAATTATGTTGCTATGCCTATTAGTAGGCTACTATTAATTGCTTTATGAAATGGTAAACAGGGCTAAACCTTTGGTTAAAGTAACACATTTATTATTTATAGTTTAAAAGTGGCCATTTGACACATCTGTGAATACTTTTAGTTATCCATATTATTTTGTACTAGACTTAACTTTTTGCTACAATATTTCACGTCCAATTCAGAACGCATGATCAGGCCGACTACGGTATGTCTCGGAAGACTAGTCAGTCTGAGTCAGGAATTGGACAAGAAATTTATGTATAAATGTTTGAGTCCAGCAGAAAAGATCTATTAAATAAACTTTTGACACATATTTATTAGTCTAAGTATTTTGGGCTTCTTTTGGAGAAAAACGCCGACCTAGATTTTTAGTTACTCAGGCTTAAATAATAAATTTTCTTTTGATTTGAAAGAAAAATGATGATATGATGATGAAGTTTATGATAATGATGGTAATGAACAATAACAGATTATTATATGTATTAATAAGTCGGTGCTTAAAAAAAAAAATTTTTATTAACCATTACATAAAATTCTAAATATCTACAGTAGGTATAAAAATCTGAATATTTCTTGTTTCGCAGTTGAATGTCACATGCAGTCGAATACTGTAATAGGCAATGGGATATGAGAAGCTGCCCAACTACACACCGACGACAACACAATTGGTAACGCCCCACGAACTCTAATATGACCTCTATTGACAGCAACTAAAACAAAGGTTATACATGGCCCGTATTTTATTTGAATACGCATGAAGACGTGAATCTACGTACCTCCTTGTGTCTTCTGTATTGTATATATAAACATTGATATTTATGAGAGACGATGACAAAAACGATATCATCATGACTTCGACGAAAACGCCTGGATAGCAGACCGACGAGAAGCAAGCCAAAATGTCCATGTTCATGTTACGTAATGTCCGAAGCAGAGTGACGAAGTCCAAATTTGGAAATGTCAACACTCATTCATTCATTCATTCATTCTTCAGCCAAAATACTACACAAATCACAAATATAAACAAAACAAACAACAACAAAAATGTGTTTACTTAAGACTCTGACTCTCATGCCTATCATACATATTAATCCATACTTTTGGCCAAATCCTGCCAACTGCAGCTCTACCATAAATCAACTCTTCACATTGGAACAGTAGATAGACAAGACTATTATTCGGTAGAGTATCTCCCCCCACCTCCTTCGACTGGATTCCATAAAATGCCTTTTCTTATAAAGACCCAATTTAACATGTTGATATTCACAGATTATGGTTTTCTGTGGTTGGTTCTTGTCTAAGCCTTCCGCCCATCTCGACCTCCTCTATTGTCATTGGTTGTCTCCTACCTAACGTCTCGGGAAGGAGTAGAACACACAAGCCCGCTATGATAGAAAATATCCCAAGAATTACCAGAGGCAGAAATCCCACGTATTGATCCTGTGGACAAATAAAAAGAATTAGAGAAATTTTATATATTAATATACTACTGGTTGCAGAAAATCCAAAATTCTGCTGCCCGAGTGTGCTCTCTCACCGACAACGCATCTGTTTTAAGATTCTTATCATTTGTTTTGAGGTTCTTCAATCTAAACAACCCCTCCCCCCACCATCTCTTTCACCTTCTGAAATGTTATGTCCCTAACCGACGACTTCGCTCTGACAACAAAATTCTTCTTATCATCCCAAAATTTAAAACAAAAACATACGGCAAAAGAACATTCGCCTATGCTGCTTCATCGCTGTGGAACGAATTGCCACTCTCCATCAAACTGTCTCTTCTATTGATGTATTTAAGTTAAAACTTAAATCGCATCTCTTGAACTCTTTTTAGACCATTCCCACTTCGCATTTTCAATTTTTAAATCTTTCTCTAGTTGTACTCTCTGCGCTCTGATCATTTATTTGAAATTAGCGCATTATAAATTATTTTATTATTATTATTCTAGGCCCTAAACAAATAAGAAAATATGTTTCGTAAAATATATTTAGACTAGTTGCCCTTATAGTACACGTATTGTGGTATAGTAGGCAAGTATGCGCTTGTTGACCGTTAAGTACTGGTAAAAGGAACATGATTCTGGTTTCTTTGCTTAAACTATAACTCCACTCTTATAGCGCATTCCAGAATTCGCTTTACAACAAAGTAGTTGTACAAGTCCTCGTGTACCACTATTTGGAGGGCGCTAACCGAATACGTTAAATTTATAGGGGATTGGGCATTCAGTCATACACTATGATAAGGCTTTATAATTTTTAGTCTATTGACGTTGATTTTTGTAATTTTGCTGTTGACAAACATCCACTAGGGATCAGTACTGGAAGTTGACGAGAAGGTTTGAGGTTTACTGTACTTTATGTGAGGGGAATTAATTTGGGTGAGGGGCAATTATATGAGCGTGCGACAATCATCATTTGCTTGCATTGCAAATATTTTTGTCGATAATCTTGTGCCTAAATAGTCTTACTATTTTGATTACTTACCAACAACAGTATAAAAGGTGCCATTATGCCGCCGATCCGAGAGGAAAACGAAGAAACACCGACACCAAGATTTCTGAAAATACAGGTATAACACATAAGAAAATTGTTTAAAAACAGGTAATTTGGTCACAGAAGAGGTGTATTGTTGGATTCAGTTTCCTCATTAGATACTAAGTTTAAAAACTGCATAAAATGAAAATAACACGAACAGTGCACAATAAAAATATATAATCTATATAAAATAATTACAAATTAAAACTAAATAATTGTATAAATTAATACAATAGTGGCTTGTAAGGAAGATATTGGATTTGGAATTTATTCAAATATTAATGTTTTTGTTGAAACCATTATAATCAATAAATTTCTTAATATAGGCCTATGGTTGAGACACTTGATTTGGTTGAGAGGATGACAGTAGTAAATGTGATTGCTGTTGAAATTAGTTACGTCAAAGAGTATACTCTTGCATGTAATCCTTTGAAACTGTGATTGAAGAAACAATTGTTGCTTAAATGTTATTGTTATAAAACATATTAAACATATTTGTGAATATTGTTAATTCTATCTACTCGTTAACAACCAGTATCCGTAAATATTTTTCTATTTTACAAAGTTTACAGATATGGATAGGACAGATAGGAAACATTGCTTAGA
>NW_022728301.1:76784-80039 GCF_011630105.1 Anneissia japonica | reverse complement strand
CATTAAACTGTAATATTATTGTAAACCATTAAACTGTAATATTATTAACATTAAGCCATTAAACTGTAATATTATTAACACATAACATAAAACATGTACATATCAAATTATTATGTTTAATCTTTCTTTGTCAATGCTTGCATAAAACGTGATTTGGATCTAACATGATGATATTCATAAACAATCGAAATTCTCTGTAAACATTTAATGCTAAACATTTACAGAATGGACTTCCTTATGTTGTGGTCATATTAGACTGTAATATTATTATTAAAGAAGTTCATTCAACAAACAACATAAAGCATATACATATCAAATTTATTGGGTTAAAGTTCTCATGTCAGGGCATGCATAAAACGATTTCCTAATATTTTTATATCTGAGATTGGCAGACAAAATTCTATATAGTATATACTATATACTAATTTAACGAGTGGAATTCCTTGATTTAAGAAAATATATAATAATGTATATTGAGGTACGCAAAGTTTAGTAGGTTAGAAGTTTAAAAGAGAGGATTTCCTTATTTTGTGGTCATGTTAGGCTAATAATATAAAAAACCATTCAACATAAAACATATCAAAATTATTAAGTTAAACTTTCTACTTCAGTGCATGAATATAACGTAATTTTGGGATATATGAGATTTACATAACATTTGAGAATGTACTGAATATAAAATCTTAAATATTTTACATTTTAATCAGCAGTCTATCAGAAATACTGGGATTGGTTATACTGTAAATCCTTCAGAACAACCCCTGCAATACTAAAACTGGGATGCAACAGGCAGTGAATATTTCATTTTGATTTAGTGTAGATGTTTTTTACATATTTTAAATTTTATTTGAATTCTTTTTTATTTTGTATGGTCCATATGTTATATTTTCCCCATACAGATAAATGAATACCTGAACTGATATTTTATGGGTTTCAGATTATTATACAAAGCAGATATCATAAATCATCATTGTCCGACTGTGTGCATTGAACATTCCCAACCGTAACTTAGGCTACCGGCCTCGCTTGACACTTCACAACAAAGGGCATGTTAATTAATCTTGCACAGCTTCCTCCTCCTCAACACCATCATCTTCTTCATCATCATAATTATTAATTGTCCATAGCAAAGTAGTGAAATAATATGAATTCAGGGTGTATTAAATAATAGACGTCGCATAATGCACGAAGTGTATTTCAAAGAATCTAGAAAACAAAAACTTTTCGAATACCTAAAATTTATCTTCCAGCGACAAAACAAGCTAAGCTCTCTTCTCATGACCATCCCAATATGGGAAGCCATCTGTGCGAGCCAGGATAAACTCTGGACCCGCGCTTGACATGTATTTAATGCTTTAAAAAGGTATATTTACAGTATATTTATTTATAGAAAATAATGTTGCATACTAGCACTATCAGGAATAAATATACAGATAAAGGCTCCCGAGTGGGCATAGACACAAAACCGCTTATAATTATTCAAATAGCACGCATCATATCTGGCACTTTAGCAGCGTATACACGCGGCTCATTCGCTGTAACAGTGAAGCGGCTTTATTAAAAACTATTTTCTCCATGATAAAACGTCTCTTTGTTGTTTTTTTTTTTTTTTCAATTTCCAGACGGCTTCGCGGCCCTCTAAAAATGTTTCGCGGCCAAATTTGGGCCGCGGACCATAGTTTGCGGAACGTCGATCTTGAGGTACTGTTTCCTCAAATTTTCTCACCTCAGCTCCAACCATGGTGGGTCTGAGGTGCGTGTTGACTCACAAAATGTCCTCCCCCACCACCTTTCAAAACAGATCTGTGCCCTTCCCTGGGTATGACATTAAACTCTATCGAATCGGCTCCTGATGTTTTTAGGATGTCGATCTTGTTTTTCATGTCAATTTTTCGTGATTATGACTATTCTGGATAAAGAATGTTTTGAGCAGAGGATTCAAGGCCCGTCACCCTCTCCCTTCATTATTTTTAAGAAAAAAAAAAGAAAAATACATTCAAATTTAAGTGTGAGAGTGTAATTTCCGGCCATCTAGAGATGCCTTAATCCTAAATTTTTTAACCTCAACCCCAACCACGGTGGTGCTGAGGTGGGTGGTTCCTCGGTCTGTGAAAGTCCCTCCCTGGTTCACCTCTCTTTCGAATTCCTGGATCAGGTTGTTGATTTATTATATAATTATTGTTGCACTTATTTATAATACAATTTATATTGCAATTTTCACTTTATCCTCTCAAAACAGTCCTAAGAACGTTTAGATTGCGTTTATTTGAATGTTTGTAAATAAACTAACAATAAACTAAAATTTTCGTGTCGAGCGAGTCGTTCTTGTCTAGTCTTGTCTTGATTGCTTGTGGTCAGTTCGTACGTTTGTATGATACACTAAACAATTCGTGTCGAGAGAGTTGTTACAGTTTAGTTTTTTCTTGATTGCTTGTCGTCGGATACTACTAATACATTTAAAACATATTTTAAAGGGAATTCTTTTGTCGTCTGAAGTTCTCATTAACATTGTCAAATTTTACCTTTAGGGTCGGACAGTATTTTTATTATGGAACTGTTTTCACCCTCTTCATTGTTTTATGTTCCCCATGGCAACCCTTTCACCAGGATTTTTAAAGAATGGTGAAATTTCAGAAAATGTCCTCAAAATTTTAAGGGTGGTGCACAAAATTCTAAAGGGTGGATAAAACAATTGCTATTTTAGTGCATAGTAAGTGACACGCTAAGTCTGTTTATTGACCTTGCATTTGCATTAATAGTTTTTTGAAGCGTGGTTAAAATATTTTAAGCATGGCGTATAATTTGCCTTTTTAATGTTTTTATTTAAATTATGTTGTTTCTGTGAGTATACTACGTGAAAAGATATTTTTATCTGCCATTAAAGATCCTAGTTAATCGTTTATCATATTATTAATTTATTTATATATATTCTTGTTATAATAATGATTTACTATAAATATTGTTTAACATTTACGGAAATAAATTTTGTTTAATGAATGAATAATTATTCAAATCCACTTACACAATTATTATTTTTAATGATGTCTACCACATACTTCTTCTTCAATTATATACAGATACTAAATAAAAGCTACTTAAAGTATGTTTATTCAGTTTGTTTTCAACGTAGTACTATCAGATTGTTTTGAAAGCTTAATGCGGTCACTATAACAATATTCGAATTTCACAAATTTCGACTTCTGGAGGAATTCAAAATCCACCCACTCCTGTGTTGGAACCCATTATTATGTCTTT
>NW_022728301.1:45978-69824 GCF_011630105.1 Anneissia japonica | reverse complement strand
TAAAATTACCTTTACGTAAGTTGAAGTGATTGATCATCTACAAACAAATTTATGATACTTACCGGCGTTGAATAGGTGCCAGATTCTCTGTAGGTGTTGTGAAAACAAGGACCGAAAGCAATAACATTCCACGAAGATGCATTTTGCGTGTCTGACATTAAAGATGATAATAAAAGTAATGAAATAATTTTAAAAACAATAATATTAATAATAATAATAATAATAATAATAATAATAATAATAATAATAATAATAACATTGCAGCGTTCGTAAAGTGTTTGTCAATTATTATTATTATTATTATTATTATTATTATTATTATTATTATTATTATTATCACTTAACATTTACTTTTAGTGTGCCGTGTATTCACTTCCAGGCATGACATTGTTTTAGAAAAGATTACTGATTGCGCTAATTGATTAAATGCTGCAAAATTGTCAAGTACTGGCAGCTAAAATAGAAGTTTTTGAGATTTTTTGCTTTAAAATCCCTTTAAATGGTCATCATATCGACACCTTACTCCGGACCGTTACCAAAATTTAATCATTTCTTCCTAGGGTTATACCTAACACTCCCTGTAACTTTCAATTATGTCTGTGCAGGCGTTTTTGAGACAGTCGTACACAAAAAACCACACGAAAACAGGAAAGCGTTACAAACACTCACACACATGCACAAAAACTTACACAAATAAAACAAATATTTCTCTTGCGGTAATAATAATAATAATCATAATAATAATAATAATAATAATAATAATAATAATAATTTTATTATTATTATTATTATTATTATTATTGTTTTATTATTATTGTTTTATTATTATTTTATTATTATTCTTATTATAATAATAATTATTATTACCATTATTATTATTAGTATTATTATTATTATTAAAAAGAGATGATAGGTAGCCTTGCTTTGTGGCTTTACAAATTGAGATAATTATTTCAATTAATTTTATATCACCTAACGTTTACTTATAGTATGCCGTGTATATACTTACAGGCATGAAATTGCTGAAAAAAGATTACTGATTGCGCTGATTGGTTGAATGCTGCAAAGTTGTCAAGTACTGGCAGCTGAAAAAGAAATAAACACTTTAAACACATCTTATGTGTCAAAACCAATAAAAAAATAGTCGTGTTTATCAAAAACTAATGTAAAATCAAATCTGTTGAACAAAATATATAAACCTTCATAAGTAACTTACTTTATAAGTAACTTACTTTTTTTGAAACCGGAGGGACTCAACATAAGGAAACTACGACGCTAATTACAGACGATGCAGCAAAACTGACGCATTATATACTTGACAGACAGACTGATATCAATACTAACGTCTACTTACTTTTTGAAAAGATTATTACATTGGTTATGAGTGGGAAGAATACTCGGCTTAGCTCCGCCCACTCCACAGCAAACAATGAGGAAAGCACTGATGCGCAGTTACGTAATTTCCACATTCCATGGTCCAATGTGTTATCGCCACCAGTCGATGAGGGCAGAATAATAGTGGCAATGGAGTACATTTGCCCTAACGACCGCCCATACAAAAAAAATCTATTAATCAAGCAAAAATAATCAATCGAGTAATCAATCAGCCGAGTGTTTGCTGGATATTGCTACTGAAGTAAAAAATTAAGTTATTTTAAGGGTTCCTTTTTATGGGAACCAACACATGGGAAAAGGAAGGACGGCCCCGACTACACCCTCAGGTGGATATGCAGTAATTTTGCTAGTTTTTATGCATTAAAGTGCCATTTTCTAGCATAGTCCCCAATTCTTAAAATTTTAAAAATAGTATCACCTCAGCCTCATCCATGATTAATCTCCGTAGTTTTTATGTATTAAAGTGCCATTTTCCTGTATCTTTAAGTTTCGAATTCTTATAAGTGTCTTGCTTCAACCATTGTGGGCTAAATCGGGTGGATGGATTGGTAGTTTTCATAAATTTTAAGAATCGAAGTACCATTTTCGGGCATGTTTAGCGTGTCAAATTCTTAAAATTTACTCATCTGGGCCTCAAATCAATGTTGGGGCTCAGATATTGTAAATTTGTAATATCGAAGTGTAATTTATGATCATCATGAGTCTCAAATTCTTACGAGGCTCAGGTGAGAACATTTTTGGTGCTGGTTTTGTTGTTATGTTGTTATTTTGAGAAATTGATGGGGCATTGCAGGTAGTTAGAATGTTAAGTATTTAAGTTCCATTTTCGGCTACCTATTTAATTAATTCGGGCTTTTTTACTCAATTCGTATATGAATTACAAGGTAATTTTTAAATGTCAGACCAGATATTTCATCAAATAATCAACTGGTCTGAATGAAACTTTCGTGAAAGTTTAACCATGTTACAAGGAAGAAATTCTGAAGTGTTCGTGACGGTCCAAATACGGGTGTGCATTTGAGGGTCATTAGGTCATAGAACTGAATATCTCGTAAACGGTTCAATGGGTAAAAATTACAATTAGCAGAATAGTTCATGGGTAAAAATTACAATTAGCAGAATAGTTCATGTTTTGACAAAGAAGTGTTTCAATTTTGATCAAGATCCAAAGTAGGGTGTGGATATGAGGACCATTTACAGAACATGTTTACCATATTACCGTAGGCAGAAACAATAGCTATATGATGAATATTTAAATTAGTACAGTTACAGTAAAGGTAGAGCGTTTCATATGTACTAACATCACTTTTTTTTAAACTGGAATATTTTTAATGCATCTTTACATTTAAACATGTGACCGTGCTAAAAATCAAATCTTCATATTTCTATTTGCATAATATTTCCATTTCAACACCAATACATGGCAGGTATTTATTTTGGTCAGCTATAAGAGTAAAAGGTGCCAGTGTGTTAAGCAAAAAATTGTTAGGAATATTCAGTGTTACTGACAATAAAAGGCGTTCGTTTTGGTATCGATATATAGACCATTCAAAGATTAGTTTAAAAAGTTTACTAACACGAAAGTTTTAGATCAGTTGATTAGTTTTGAGATCAGATATCTCAAAACTAATCAACTGATCTAAAACTTTCGTGTTAGTAAAAATTTTTTTAAGTAGATGGTGGTTGGTGGTTGGAGAATATGAACATATGTTTTGAGGATTTATTTTATACAAAAAGATTAGAGGTGGGTGGAGATATGCTCTCTACTGAGTTCTCTTTTAAGTAATATTATTAGGACATATCAGTCGTGTATGCGTGGGTGGGTGGGTGTGTGTGTGTACTACTAGTTTTTGGCCATAATAAAATAACATTCATTAATATTAGTGTTGATTATTATTATTATTATTATTATTATTATTATTGTTGTTGCTGATGTAGGTTTCTGCCGCTGTTGTTGCTGTTGTAGGTTGCCGCCGTAGGTTGCCGCCGCTGTTGTTGCTGTTGTAGGTTGCCGCCGCTGTTGTTGCTGTTTTCAACATCCCAGATCCCAGGTCTTGCCTGTTCTGGATCTGAGTACCAACTCCCTCACTTCAATGTTTTCTGCCTATACATAGTAACACCCTAACGACATAAACATGTATTCACCATGGTGGTAAAAAGCCAGCACAAAGGCAGTAAGGTTATGTAATCCAGACAAGTGTCTGGCCAAATCTGACCTTGCTTGTGGAAACAGTCACATTAATTATCGGACCATGCTTGTGCAGAAAGGTCTTATTAATTATTTTTTACCACCATGATAGATACATGTTTATGTCGTTAGGGTGTTACTATGTATAGGCAGAAAACATTGAAGTGAGGGAGTTGGTACTCAGATCCAGAACAGGCAAGACCTGGGATCTGGGATGTTGAATAAAGATACATAGAAATATAAAGGCAGTCGTTCGAGTTTATTGTTATATTGTCATGCGTAATGCTGTGACGTTGCTGTAGAGATGAGTGAGTGAACCAGGCGAATTTCGGCCGTAACAGAAATTTGGGGGCTCGTCCGGGAAAATAAATCTCAAGGAGCAAAAGTTTTTTTTTTTTTTTTAAACCAACTCGACGGTAACACGGAAGAAATGACCAGGTGATCGTGATTTTGTTTTATCAACTTGTATTTTTAACTGCCATATTGAAGTTTGATTTCCTTTTGTCAACTGATATTTTGTAACTGTCATTACTGAAGCTGTAACCCATGAGAAGAGAACTAAATAATAAGAAGTTAATTGGAACCAACCAACTTGAGAAAGGAAACTTGAAAGAAAACGAAATTTGAATCTGTTCAAAGAAAATTCGATTTGATAGTAAACCAACTGTTCAAATAAAGCCTACTAAAGGGCAAGGAGGAAAAGAATTGTGATACACAGATGATTGATGGAACAGTAAAATCAAGGTACCAGGATCAGACCAGGACCAAGACGGAGCAGAACTGATTTAGTCAAGACTTGGATCAAGACAGATCAAGTAAGAGGAACAGAACTGATTACAAGACAAGATAACTGACGTTAAGTTTTAATTGTATATGCCGTTTTAATTTTCAATTTTGTATTATCTATTAATTACTTAATGCTTTCCAGGCAAAATAAATAACGTTCAGATTATCATTTATGTTGTTTTAATTTTTGATATTAAATTATCTATTTATTTTAAGTGCATAGCCTGTAATTATGGCGGCAGTCAACATGGCTGATATTGATAAATTTATGGAAAATCCTACAGTGGATGATTTTAACGATTTAAGAAAAAATGATTTGTTAGCTGTAGCTAAAATACTTAAAGTGGACGTCAGAATAGATATGAAGAAAACGGGAAATTAAGAATCTAATTGCAAGACACATGGGAGATGAAAAAATGCTTCATGAGAGCGTTTTAGCCATAGAGTCCGATAAGATAATCCCACTGCAGCGCCTAGTTATAGCGAGACCAGGTTGCGAGAACTGGAGTTAACACTTCAGTTAAAACAGAAAGAGATGGGATGGGAGAGAGAGAAGAATGAAAGAGAAAAAGAGAAAGATGAAAGACAGATAACCTTAGAGCGAGAAAGGAGAGCGCACGAAATTAAAATTATGGAGATGAAGATAGGAACATCTGTCGAAGTGAGTGATACTGATGTAGGGTGGACACCTTTTGATGCCACTAAATATATTAAACTAGTACCTGTGTTCCGTGAGAAGGAGGTAGATAAATATTTCCTGCATTTTGAGAAGATTGCAGGCAGCCTTAAATGGCCTAGACAAGTTTGGCCTTTACTATTACAAAGTGTGTTAGTGGGAAAGGCACGAGATATATTTTCGGCCTTGTCCGTTGAGGAGAGAGGTGATTATGATAGAGTGAAAGGGGCTATCCTTAAAGCTTATGAGTTAGTACCCGAAGCGTATAGACAAAATTTTAGGAACTTAAAGGAAGCTGCTAATACCACTTTTGTTGAGTTTGCTAGAGAAAAGTAGCAGTTATTTGATCGTTGGTTAGCATCTAGAAATGTTAACAAAGATTTTGCCAAATTGCGTGAAAATATATTGATGGAGGAATTTAAAGAATGTATTCCCAATAATGTAGAGACATATTTAAACGAACATCAAGTTGAAGACTTGAGTAAGGCCGCAGCTACAGCTGATGAGTATATATTAACCCATAAACAGGGATTTACTAAACATGATCAGGGTGTAAATAAACCCCATAATACTCCATCATCAACTCAAATCGGGAATAAGTTTGGGGGTACCCATTCTAATCGTAACAATGGTAACTATGGCCAGAAACGATGGTGATCAGCTCCAAAATGCGCTTACTGTAAGAAACGGGGACATGTTATATCAAATTGCTATCTCAGAAAGAATAGGGAATTTGTCCCTAATGCCTGTAGCGGATATCAATCCAAGTCCGAGTGGATGAGGCGGTATCAGCCGTTTATTTCTAAAGGCTTTATCTCATTAGAGGGTGATAACAATCCTATTAAATTAATATATTACGAGACACTGGTGCAGCCCAGTCATTGTTATTAGAAGGGATTTTGCCTTTGTCTAGTAAGACATTTACTGTGATCTAATGTGTTAATACAGGGTGTCGAGTCAGGGTTTGTTAGCGTGCCGCTTCATGTTATAAACATTAAATCCGAATTAATTTCTGGATCAGTAACGGTAGGTACTAGACCTAATCTACCAGTAGAAGGCATTTCTTTATTGCTTGGTAATGATTTGGCAGGGGACAAAGTAATTGTAAATCCCATTGTAGCTAATGATCCTCCGCTCGACATAATTAGAGAGCCAGAAGAGGAGGATATTTACCCTGCATGTGCATTAACGAGAGCACAAAGTAATATAATAGAAATTAATGATAATATCAGTCCTACTGATGATAGGGAAAAACCCTTATCATACTGAAACGTTAGCGGGTTACCTGTTAGTAGTGAAAACACAGATAATGTTGTAGGCCCCGATAAAGGACTCAAACTACTTTTTAGTAAGGAAAACCTTATTAATGAACAACAGATAGATGAACAACTTAATGAGTTAGTTAAAAGTTCAATCTTTTTAGAGGCCGATGAGTTAGAGACGCTGGCCGTTGCTTATTATAAAAAGGATGGAATCTTAATGAGAAAGTGGAGGCCATCCGATGCAAAGGTAAATGATGAATGGGCAGTGGTTAACCAAATAGTGGTTCCACAGATATTTCGAAATGAAGTTATTAGTTTGGCTCATGATACCCCTATGGCGGGTCACTTAGGTGTTAACAAAACATTTAATAGACTGCTAACTCACTCCTACTGGCCCAGAATGAAACAAGATGTTAGGGACTATTGTAAATCCTGTCATGTTTGTCAGATAGTGGGTAAACCCAATCAAAAAGTGCCCAAAGCGCCTCTAAAGCCTATCCCTGCATTCGAGGAACCATTTAATAGAGTTCTAGTTGACTGCGTAGGGCCCCTACCTAAAACTAAGTCGGGGAATCAATATTTAATAACAATAATGTGTGCCACTACCAGGTTTCCAGAGGCCATTCCCCTACGAACCATTAATGCTAAAAACATAGTAAAGGCATTAACGAAGTTTTTCACATTGGTGGGTCTACCTAAAACAATCCAATCAGATCAGGGGTCTAATTTTATGTCAACCTTGTTTCAACAAGTCATGTTCACTCTATGGATTGTTCAATTCAAATCCACTCCATATCACCCACAATCACAGGGGGCATTGGAACGTTTCCATCAAACTTTGAAAACAATGATTAAGTCATACTGTATGGAATACGAGAAAGATTGGGACGAATGTGTACATTTGCTTTTGTTTGGAGTGCGTGAGAGTGTACAGGAATCTTTGGGATTTAGTCCATTTGAACTTGTGTTTGGACGAACGATGAGGAGACCATTAATGATGTTGAAGGAGAAGTGGTTAGACGAGGATGAAAACATGAATTTGTTAGACTATGTGTCAAATTTTAATGAACGCCTAAACAAGACATGGGAAATATCCAGGGACAATTTAATGCAAAGTCAAGATAGAATGAAACAATGGTACGATAAAGACGCTAGAGTTCGAACTTTCGAACCAGGTGAACAAGTGTTAGTTTTTCTACCAACTCCAGGGCAACCATTGAAAGCTAGTTTCAGTGGGCCTTATGAAATTGAATCTAAGTTAAATGAGTTGGATCAGCTCAACAACTGCTTCAGGGGCAGCCTGCTATCCTCAAAAGACAGATCTCAATTTACTATTTTCCATAAACCAGCCCAGTTTGTATGGATCAGGGATTTCTGGATGAATAACAGTATCCTGGCTAAATATATTGACCTGCAGATGTGCACGCAATATAGGTTGGTGTAAGGCTCCTGCTGTTGGTGGCAGCTTATGTACACCTAGATTGTTTGGCATAATTTTGAATCTTTTCCATCGTAAAGTTGAGGCATCTTAAGCAGATACTTTCTACGTTCCGAGAAGACTAAACAAAAACACCTTGCATCCCGTTCTCATATTTAAAGATGGTATATTCGATTCCCCAAGCTTGGCCAGAGCATGTAAAACATGAGGTGGTGATAATGAACATTAGCATGTTATAAAATCACTGATGTGGGTAAATAAAAGTACATCACAGTATGTAATATAGTTACAAAGGTTCCACCCTAGGTTGGTCGTTTCAGTATACTAAAAAATCACTCACTTTTAATGTTGATGCTGTTATGAATTGTTTCATTATAAGCCTACTACTTACCTTAAAAAAGTAACTGCTGTAGTAGTAGAGGTAGTTGTGGTGGTGGTGGCAACGGCTGCAAAACGTTCTTTTTGGGGGGGGGGAATTCCATAAAGTCCTGTATGCGAGCGAAGTAAGCATCTACGCTGGGGCCAGGCGGCCGCCAGGGGCCCCTATGGGGCCTTTGGGGGCGAAAGCCACTGGAAGCTACGGGTATTTGACGAAGTGGGGTGATTTTTATTGGTTATTTTAAAGATATTAAGCTACTGTAATATGACTTCCAATGGCAGACCCATGAATTAAAATTAGAGGGGCCCAGGAGGTGGGTACTTTCAAAGATGGATATATACAACCTCAGCCCCATCATGGTTGGGGCTAAGGTATTCATTTTAAAAAAAGATTTTATTTAATTATTTTTATTTATTTATTTATTTTATTTAAAACATCCCAGTCCTGAATAAGCTGTAGACGTTTTATTTATTTATTAGATTGAAGGGTGTCCTCAAAGTTACACATGAATACGTTGGCCAACGGAGAGCCCATGGCTACACCGTCAACTTGTTCATACAAGTTACCATTATATTGGAAAGTTTATTTTATTTATTTATATTTTTTGGGGCAATAAGGAGGTCAATAAGACCTTGCTTATTAATAGGTAGACCATATTGCTCATTAAACCAGTTATTTTCAAAAGCCTTTTCAGCAAGGATGTGAATAGTGTCATCAAGAGGAACATTCATAAATAATGAGATATCAAAGAATACTAGCAAGTCATCAGTACCAATAGTAGTAGAGCGTATTTCTTTGGAAAATTCAAATAACTGTGAACTGTGAATCTTACCTAGTTATATGAGTGCCACTGTATGTAAAGTGGATCCAAACTAATTACTCTAGCCATCTCTAGCATAGGGATAATCACTATTCAACTCCATGATACTGTGCTATTGTTAACATTATTATTAAGTGTTAATCACGTGACTGTTTAATCCTACTTCATATCACCTACATTTGGTTTTCTATCTTGTGTTTATTTTCTTCACTTCATCTTGAAAATGCGTCCACGATAGACACGAACCGTCGATATTGAAAATTTGAACTGAAGAGCGTAGTACCCACTATCCGTAATCCACCTTACGTATAGAGACCAAATTTACTAGAGGGGGAGAATCGTGTGTATTGAAACAGGTGAATTGTCATTTAACATCGATATTAAACTATAACTAAATAATATGTACTGATATTGAACTGCTCATGTACATAAATTTAATCCTATTATAACCATTTCAATAATACTTTTTTTTCAAATTAATTTTCTTACGCGTAATAAGCCATTCATTGTTTCTATATTTTTTCCACGATGCTAAGTCAAATATTGTAGTTAAAAATAATTCGTTCATTGAGCTGATACTCTGCTTACAAGTAATTTAACGAATATTATTACATTCGGGTTTCCTTACTTTGAACAAATACAAAATTTCGTGGGCCAATGACTATTCCCATGGCTCCCTATATTTCGAATTGCTGGGTCCGCGACTGGTAATATATACTGCAACTGCAAAAACTGATGAGCAAAGTACGTTAACGTTAATGTACTGTAATATCCTGTTTAAAAAACATCAGAAATTCCTAATATTGTTCTAGTAAAGAATGGATTATTGTATCGATATGACAAAGACACATCAAAATAAATTGTGTGTCAGTTCAATCACTCAAACGCCCACACTATTTGACTTAGAAAAATACAACAACAAAATATGGCTTATCACGCAGGAAAGAAAATTAATTTGGAAACTCTAAAATAGATTCTCTTTATTCAGTTGTTTAAAACAGGTTTATAGCCTAGGTCTATTTTAACATTATCAAATTTAGCACATCAAAATAATAAGATTATTGTCGATTTCAACTTTTTTTAATACAGTAATTATTACGTTTGGTTGAGGCTACGGTCACACTAGCGTCTCAAGCCTGGCTCGAAATTCTGGGTCGGTCACACTAGTTGGATTGACCTCCAAGTTATGAAAGTCGAAACAGCAGAGCCGTAAAGAGAGAGTTTGGCCAACTCTGTTTCACGGGATTAGATATACGCGCGTGATTGGATGGATCGCAATCAAAGATTTTACACCAGACGTGCCCGAACCACTCTTCTTCAACTGATCTTTTATCAGCTTGTATTGGGCTCGCAATGCCTTCACTTTTGTTTGAATTAGGGCCGTCGTTCTCTTCTCATGTCCGAGACTTGCTAATCTGTCAGCAAGCACGCCAAAAATTCCCCGTTTTGTTGTTTGTTTTTTTATTTTCTATCCGGTCTCTCAGCTCGGGTTGGCCCCTCAAATCTACCAGGTCAGCAGTTTCCTGGTCGCTCCAAATCAATCGCATTATTATTAATTAAAATTTGAATTAACTTTTATGAAAAGTAATGATTGCGTCTTGATTGAACACACATGAAGAACTCGCGGGTTTTTTTTATTCAAGAACTAATAAACGCAACGGCGTCATCGACTGTGATTGGTCGACAGCCGACGAGGAAATGTCAATCTCGGTCACGCCAGGGTCATCCAGGGTCAATATGGGTTCTGAGCCGGGATCGAGATAGGTAGATTGAGATCGAGGTCACGCCAGGCGCGAGTCGGTGCAGATGCGGTCAAATTACGAAAATCTCACGCCCGGTGAGTCAAGCCAGGCTTGAAACTCTAGTGTGACCGTAGCCTAAGTTTACTTGAATCTAACATCTGTGACGACTAGTTCTATACAATGGGATCCTTTTATTCTTGATATATTGCCAGTGACAGACAATTCCCCTCGATGCATCCTCTATTACGTAACAACGTACATTACGGTGGTGAGATTAGCGCTCTCCAAGCAGACCAAACGCCTTAAACGGGACAGAAATCAGGGCCAGATCAAGTACAGTATGTCTGAAAGTGGGGGGGGGGGCGGCGAGTAATTTAGAAGGGGTTCGGCCCCCACACACACTAGATACGTTACTGGTTCCACGCATAGGTTGATCGTTTAAGTATATTAAAAAATCACTCACTTTTAATGTTGATGCTGTTATGAATTGTTTCATTATATGCCTACTAGTTGCCTTAAAAAAGTAACTGCTGTAGAAGTAGAGGTGCTAGATCTATTTTCACCAAGTACATTTTTCTGAACAGAAAAACAGATGTATGTTTAATATACCTGTCTCTTATACACATCTAGATGTGTATAAGAGACAGCATCTAGGCTGGGGCCAGGCAGCCGCCAAGGGCCCCACTGGGTTATCATCCAGAAGTGTTATTATTTCACTTCTAAGTGATCTCTCTCGTTCACTAGACTATCATATGCAAATCGTATTACTTTCTTGAATACTGTTATGCAAATTGCATGATGCTTCTTCTGTGGTGGAATGACTGAATGCGTCGGATAACGGCTCAGATAAAATAATTTCGCGCTGACGCAGAAGGGTTGGTTGAATTTTAATCGGTTGAGACAGCTTATGACGTACGTAACCGTGGCTTAATCCAGGTCGCTATACACACTTGTATTGCCATAGACTGTAGTGTAAGGCTAGTTTAAATTCTCATGTACTGGCTAAATGTGACAAAAATCCTATTTAACCTTAAACAAACTCTAATAAAAGGACTGTTTGCATATTCTTGTAGGCCTATATTTGAAAAGTCATAAAAAAAATTATGCCACTTTTTTTATAGTAGCGTTTATAATATATTCAGGGTCAAAGGTCAATTACTATATGCAGCATGTTATATGTCATAACTCTTCAACTACTTGCTCTAAAAGTAAAAAAGTGTCTACACCAAGAGGTTTTTTTTGCGCTGACCAAATATTCAGGGTCAAAATTTCATAAATCCTCAACTACTGGATATCAATGCACAAAAATTGTGTCTACACTTACATTTTGTGCGGTCAACTTTCATTGAAACATTTATACGGCCTTCTACTAGCTGCGTTGACTAAATATTTAAGGTCAAGGGTTATTGACCTTAATACAAGTATGATGGTCATAACTCCTCAACCAGTTTGCCTACATGGACAAAATAGTGGCAACATCTACGTTTTTGGGATAATGTTTTTAAAGTATTTTTGCCACCTTCTGCTGCATTGACTAAATATTCAAGGTCAAAGGTCATTGACCTTTACACAATATATGATGGTCATTACTCTTTAACCACTTGGTCCAGAAGCACAAAAAATAGTGTTTACACAAAACATAAAAATGAGGTGTATGTTTTGGGTGTCAACAGACAATTATATTCTTCAGGCTTACAAATGTATTCTTCACTGATTTTTAGCAAAACAACAGCCTCTCAAAACCGGTTTTCTAAAAGTAAATCAGTCCATTAATTAATGACCACTTGTAAGCACCACAGAAATGATGAGAATCCAAGATAAATCTGATACAACTATGGACCAATCAGAGAAATTATTAGACTGGGCAGCCAAGCATGACATGCTCCAAACTTTTTTCTACAAACTTTTCTTTCTATATGGTGGTGTCAGTAGCTTAAAAGTAACAGCCTGTTGTTAAATTGAGGGAATGTTGAGAAGAAATATAAAGCATTTGCAGTATTAGGTAAGTTTCGCATAATATATGTATTAATTAAATGTAGTAGCCTAGGCCTAGCTAACCTAGTACTAGTAGTATGGCTAGGCCCTACCTTACCTAGGCCAAGGCCTAAGCCATGATGATATCTCCCTTCCCGGGTGGGCTAGGCCTGAGTGAGTGGCTGCATCGTTTTTAAAGGCCTCATTTATTTGCCATCTAATAGTTAGTTGCATAATATTGTTAAAAACTAATGACAAAATATTACATTATAATTAATTTTTTTTAAATTTTTGGACATCGATGTAGAACATTCTGTTTAGATACTATGTTTATTTAGCCCAGGAAACAGCCAATCAGAAAACAGATTTCTAGATTGCAATGGCCACTGATGAAAACTCTAGTGATATGGTGAGTATTTAGCCAATAAAACGTAAGCTAATACTGTCAGCAAACTTAACAATTCACTTTATAAATACTTGAAGAATACTTTTTTAAGGGCTTTGCTAAATATGGCATTGAGCACTCGTGTTCAATAGAAGAAAGAGAAAATAAATATAGGCGGAAAATAAATATAGGTGTAGATTTGGTATAGTAGCCTAAATATTGTGTTAGCTAGATCTATTTTCACCAAGTACATTTTTCTGAACAGAAAAACAGATGTATGTTTAATATACCTTTTGAATTGACAGGAAAAACTTTTACAAGAGCATGCAGAAGATGTTCCTTGCTGCGCATTGTGTTTAAAAGCAGTTGATATAAATGACAGCGGTGTAAACAAACTGTATCATAAAGGAGTACTAACTCGGAACAAGGCGCTTTCAGAACATGAAGTCAACATTGTTACAACAATAGGGCAACAAGTCAATAATGAATGCCGTTTGCCATATTATACCAAAGCCTCAAAGGTAACTTCCGCCGATTTCCATATTCAATTTGACGTCAAAAAATCATAACAGACCATTTTACAAAGCCTGCTCTGAATTGGTTTACTTAGAAAATAAAAACATCTCGCTCTTACCCCTTTTTTGCAGACAAAGCAAACGTCACAAAAGAAACCAAAACTGACTGTAACATGTAGTGTAAGTGATTTCAACAATGAAACAGATTGTATTCTGTGTGGCTACACGATCAATAAAAGTCAAAATTGGCCTATCATCATGTCCAAACAATGAGGTTTGCAGCTTCTATAAAAGATGCTGTTGCGAAAAGGAATGACGAATGGGCAACAAAAGTTAAATGTCGCTTAGAGTACTACAATGACTTGCCTGCAGCTGAATCGAAATACCATGCAGTATGCAATTCAATTTTTCGCAACGGCTATGGAATTCCAAGTAAAGTCTATTCGGATGGAGATTGGCTTACAAGAAGGAAGTCTAATCCACACCCTGGCGGCAGAACCAGATGTAAGGATCAATTGAAGGCATTTGAAAATACTTGCCAGTTTATTGAGGAACATGACACAAAATTGTTTCCTATATCAATTCTGATTGGTAAGTTATATATTATCTTTAATACAATAACATTCTGTCATAATTGAAGATGACTTTAATAATCAAATTTAAGTTAAGTTGTAGGGTAAAAAATAAAAAAAGAGTGATTAAATGAGCATAGCTTTGTCACACAATATATATCAGATGCATGTAATATGGATTAGCAAAGTGTTTCTACATAAAAGTCAATCATATTTTTATTTCTAGAAAAAATGGGAGAATATTCAGAACCATATTGTAGACAGTATTTTAAGAAAGTGCTGAAAGAGAAATTTAAGAAAGACATACTCATAATTGAAGAACAAGGAAAGGAGGATGTTGTTACTTTGAACATCAATGCTACACGAATTTTAAGGCAAGTCTACAATCAGACATTTAGAAATTATTATTTAAATTAAATTATAACGGAAAACTGCATACATTTCATTGTACATCCATTTCTAATAAAATCGTAACATATTTTAAGGAGATATATCTGCATAGAAAAGATACATTTTATCAATACATTGAAAAGGTACAATGGGCTTGTTTTAATACTAATTGACCATTATTATTATATTTCTTATATTACATACAGATCTTATTATGAGAGGAATATTGGTAGTTGTGATGATGAAGCTACTGAACTAGTTGGAACTGCAGCCAGACTTTTGAAGGCAGAGATTAAATCTTTAAATTCAGATTTGACAATATACCCTGACCTTTCACAATTAAGTGAAAAGAAAGCCCTACAATTTCTACCACCTTTGTTGTCAACACTTATGAAGATCTTATTTAACAAAGAGAAGAGACCAATGAAGTCTGCAAGCATTGGTCAGGCTATTATACAGGTTGTGAGAGCCAGGGCTGTTTTGGCACCATTGCAACATGGTTTGGCTGTTTAAATACACCACTTAACGAGGTCGAAATTCTTGGTGGATGAGTTGCCTAATCTAGGCTTTATCTAAGGGCATTCCACTTCTTCCTTGAAGAGATGCTGAAACTTCCAGATGAGCACCCAGAGCTTTTACCAAAGATTTCAAAATGGTTTCCATGTAATAAGACGCACTAATAATTTTTGGGGAGGACTTAGTTCCGATCTCACCATAGAGCAAACATTAATGATATCTCTCAAAACATCAGGTGGGTTGACAAGAGGCAGTCGGATGACAGAAGCACAGCGGAATTTGTGGACACAATCAATGCCACATCGAGCAGCAATTAACCTTGCTATGCAGGAGGGCACAGGTGTGGATCTGGTGACAAGCGTGCAACATGAAACATTGGGAAGAGCACGATTGCAAAGAGATTGCGATGATGTTTCTCGACTGCTTGATGTTTTAAGAGAATACTCCCCATTTTCTGCAGATCCATTGCTCAGAAATGCTGTTACTGGTGAGGTTGCAAGTCAGGAAGTCAATGTGGACTCATACCAGTCTGTTGGAAAAGTATTATTAAAGCTATGCATGAGAAAACTGCATTTTCGCATAAGTTTAAGAGAAGCCAGAAAGCAGTGACAATGGGAACTACAAACAAAATAAAAGTAGACAAGGACATAAGTATTGACCCTATTGTGCCCTTTCAGCGGTTCCTTATCATACAGCAGATGTTGATATTGATACATATGATGTGTTCAAGTAGGAACTGACTCCATATCCACCAGCCCTCTTTGTAAGAAACCATGTAATGCTGACAGCTGATAAGCCAAAGTTAAAGGAAGCACTCATAGCAGAAGCAATGTCAACGTTAAGGGCATATTCCTCAAATACATCGAATAAAGAGCAGTTAGAAGACCTAGTATATGAAAATGAGCGAGGGGATTTGATAAAAGAATCAGACATGAATGAAGCAAAATTCATATTTGAAAATAACATACCAAAGACTGACAGATTTGTAATTGATGGGGCTACCTTTTACACAAGTTGCTATGGCCCAAAGGAGTACCTTTTCAGAAGATAGTACAAAGTTACACAGAATACACTATCCACAAATATGGCAGAGCTGATGTTGTCTTTGATGTGTATGAGCAATCCGTTTCAACTAAATGTAACACCCATGAGAAAAGAAGAAAATGTGGTAACCAAGTAAATTTTAGCCTTAATACTGAATGCAAGTATGAAAGGGAAGTCTTCTTAAGTAATACTGCAAATAAGAAACGACTCATATCATACCTATCAGATGAATTCCGAATCCAGATGTGTAACGTTACACAATGCATAGGAGATGCTGATGTAAATATAGTTGATAAAACCCTGGCCATTTCTGAGACTGCTTCTGTAACTTTAGTAGGAGAAGACACTGACTTGCTTGTACTCCTGCTCTTTCATCTGAAAGATTGGCACAAGCCTGTTTTCTTGAGTAGTGATAAAAAGGGGGTAAGCAAGGCAATATGCTTCACAACTCTAAAAGAAGCATTGGCTGATGAAATCTGTCAAGCATTGCCCTTTCTCCATGCATTTACTGGATGTGATACGGTTTCAAGAATATCAAATGTTGGCAAGAAAGCAATCATACAGAAGTTTAAGAAGTCTGATGTACTCAAAGAATGTGCTAAAGCATTTATGAAAACAGACCAAAATCAAGCCATAATAGAAGAATATGGGCGAATGGTAATAAAGGAACTTATTGGTGGAAAACAAGGTACTCTTTCTGAACTTAGAGATCAACTATTCAAACGAAAAGTTTCTACTTCCACAAAGGTTATAAAACCATCACAGTTGCCACCAACTAAGTCAGCGACGCATTTCCACAGCCTCAGAGCTTACCATCAGATCAACATGTGGGCATACGGTGAATACCTTAACCCATGTGAATTGGGATGGGAAAATGACAAAAACAACGGTCTGCATCCCATAATGACAAGAGATAAGCATGCACCGGAAGAGCTACTCAACATTATAAGATGTAATTGCAAGACAGATTGTAGAAACCGCAGATGTTCGTGCAAGAAAGCTAATCTGCCATGCACAGCTGCTTGTGGCCCTTGCCAGGTTGATGGCTGCGACAATGTTGATGATGTGGTTTATTCTGATGATATTGATGGTGATGTTGATTTGTTCATATAGCCTGCATAAAGGAAAATTTTGCATTTAGACACAATTAGACCTACATGAAATAGACTGTGAATACTGAGCGAAATGATAACGAATCGGCTAAGTGAACTGACAAAAAATTCAAGTGGAAACATGTATCGCATTTTATCTATTGTTAAGTTACCATTTTCAGATTGTGTATCCCATAAAGCAATGTAAGATGCATTTGACTTTTTCGTTTATGAGTGGATTGTAGAGACACTATTTTTTTGTGCTTTTAGACCATGTGGTTGAGGAGTTATGATCATCCGTTAACTGTTGCTTGTTATTTGTATAGCGCCTTTCCTTTCAGTTACGAAGCACTGAAGTTCTTTTTCCCTGGTCATTGGGTCTACATGCTACGTTTTGCTGCTGGTAATCAGCGCAGGAGCAAGTAACACCACCAGGTCCCCATTTATACTCCTGGGTGAAGAGAAGCAATGGAGAGAAAGTGTTTTGCTCAAGGACACAAGCGAAATGCACAGCGAGGGATTGAAACCCTGACCTCTAGGTTGGGAAACCAAACCGATCCCACAGCGCCAAACCGCTTCCACAATCATCATGTTATATAGGCCTAAAGGTAAATGATCTTTGACACTGAATATTTGATCAACGCAGCTACTAGAAAATGAAAAAATGTTTGTATATAAATTGATCCCAAACACCTAGGTGTAGCCACTATTTTTGTACATCTAGGCAAACTGGTTTAGGAGTTATTACCGTCACAGTTCTATAAAGGTCACTGACCTTTGACCCTGAATATTTGGTCAACGCAGATACTAGAAGGTGGCAAAAATGTTTTTAATAAATATTGATCCCAAAAACCTAGTTGTAACCACTATTTATGTGCATCTAGGCAAACTGGTTGAGGATTTATGACAATCATAGTTGTATAAAGGTCATTGACCTTGACCCTATATAGTTGGTCAATGCTGCTACTACTAGAAGGCGGCAAAAAATTGTTGACCCCAAAAACCCAGGTGTAAATACTATTTTTGTGCTTTTAGAGCAAGTGTTTGAAGAGTTATGACCTAAAATATGTTATATAAAGGTCATTGACCCTTGACCCAGAATATCTGGTCAACGCTACCATAAAAACGCGGCAAAAAATTTTTCATGATTATTTACATATAGACGTACAAGAATATGCAAAAAGTCTGTTTATTAGAGTTTGTTTAAGGTCAAACCCCACTATTAATGTTTCTGCGGAAATTGTGATATGCTAGGACCACAGTGACAAGCAGGTTAGATGTAATGGTGCGCCATTCCTGATTGAATTTCTATCTTGATTAAATGTGTATATTCATGATCTTGAATCCATATCTTGATCTTGCATTCATTCATTCATGATGATGATCTGGATATCGAATCCATATAGTTACAGGTGAGAATCTGGGTCAAGATTTAGGGGGGGTCACGATTTTTCACAAAAAAAAAACCCAAAAAGGAATGGGGTCGGGGTCCACCCCCGGGAAAATTTTGATTCTTAGATGACGGAAAATTAGCCTTCCCGACTTCTGAGATGTTTATAAATGTTCCTCAAAATTCAAGGTTTCCCCTCTTGAAAACGGTAGGTAAACTTCCTCATTCTTATTACAGCGAATACTAGTATGCCTATTATGTTTTTTCCATAAATCGATAAACAAAAAGAGGTCAGGGTTCACACCAGGAAAATTTTGATTCCTAGATGGCGAAAAATTAGTTTTCCGACTTCTGAAGTGTTATGAGTTTTCCTGACTTCTGAAGTGTCTTAAGTGATGTTATGATGATGACTTACTATAACATAAGGGTGTCATTTCTGGCCAGCTTGAGGTAATACTTCCTCAAAGTTTCGCACCTCAGCCTCAACCATGGTGGGACTAGGGTGGGTGTGGACTCACGGGTTTGAAGTAGGTAAAGTAAATACATCAAAGACAATGTTTTTAACTTTTATTTCTATGCTGGGTCGAAATCAGGGACGTATACATTTAAAAATCTTAAATCCCTAAATCAAAGGCCATGTCTTTTCAGATACAGGAATGTGATATTGTTTGGTTCAGTTTGGTTTTCATCCTTTTGCAAGCTCTATAAAGTTTTGTTTTATTACTACTGTACAGTACTACTAGTAGTAGTAATAATAATAATTATGATGATGACGATGATAGTGATGATGATGATAATAGGTAATAATATTAATAATATTAAAAAGAAAATTGTGCTGAAGTTGAAAAAGTAATTTGGGATTTGTTGATCATTTTATTATAGTATAGTTAAAGCTTAGTTAGCTTGTTAGGCCTAAGGTGTCCTGGATATTAAGTAGATTCCTGATAAAAGATCATGAGGAGTTTGTTGGCCTTCATTTTGACTCTATAATGAAGATGTGATGATGATGAATTTTATTATATAAAAGTGCTACTTCCTGCCATCTATAGGTACTATTTCTTCAAATTTTCTCACCTCAGCCCCAACTATAATTGTGGGGCTGAGGTGGTTGTGAAATCACGACTTTGAAGTATGTAAAGTACATACTCAAAGACAATGTTTTTTCGCTTTATTTTCTATAGTACACCACACATAATTATGGTTGCCAAAATTCCCTGATAAAATATCATGAGAAATTTGTTGGCGCTTCATTCTGAGTATAATGGTGATGTGATGAAAATGAATTTTTACTAAAAATGTAACTTTCTGGTCATCTAGTAGTTTTATTTCCTCAAATGTTCGCAACGCAGTCCAGCCATGGTGGGTCTGAGGTGGGTTTCGACTCACGAAATGTCCATCACCCCCCTCCACCTTTCAAAACAAACTGCACCCTTCCTGGCTATGACATTAAACTCCATCGAGTTGACACCTGACTTAGAGTATGTCTTAGTGACTGCTGATGAGGCAAGAATGCATAAATTTGTTTTTAGGATGTGATATGGTTTTACATGGCCATTTTTTGTGATTATAACTATTTTGGATAAAGAATGTTTTGAGCATTGGTGGATTTTTTTTATGGAAAAAAAAATATATGCCCACCCCCATCCAAATTTAAGTATGAAAGTGTAATTTCCGGCCACCTAGAGGTAACCTAATCATAAAATTTCTTACTTCAGCCCCAACCATGCTGGGGCTGAGGTGGGTGGTTCTTCAACCTGTAAAAGTCCCGCCCTGTGGGTCACCTCTCTTTTGAATTCCTGGATCCACCACTGTTGTACTTTATATATTGTTAGGCTTACTAATATTATTTATAATGCGTTTATTGCAATACATATCATCTCACAACAATCCTAAAAACCTTTAGGGCGGGCTACTTTCCAGGAGGCTTCGCCCCTGAACCCCCGTGGTCCTACAAACCTCTCATAACGGCTCCCCGCCCCCCAAATCCTGGCTACGATCCTGGTCGAAATCAGCATTACATCCTTCCTTCCGGTATGTTCATGATAAAACTAGTATATCAACAATACAATAAAACAAATATTTATTTAAATACAATATAAAGGGGTGCGATCATACCGTATGCACACTTCTTTTGAATCTGCCCCAGCATACAAAATAAAAGTTAAAAACATTGTCTGATGTATTTACTTTGCCTACTTCAAAGCACTGCCAACATATTTCTCATGATCTTTTATCAGCGATTTTTGGCAACCATTGAGATCCATTTAATATGTGATGTACCACAGAAAAAATAAAGCTTAAAAACACTGCCTTCCTTTGATGTAATTACATTACTTAAAAGCAATGAGTCCTCACCCCCCCCCCCCCCCGTCCCCACCATGGCTGGGGCTGAGGTGTGAAAAGTTTAGGAAATACCTCAAGCTGGCCGGAAATGACACTTTCGTATAGTTATAAGTTGTCATCATAACATCACCATGATCTTTTATCTGCGATTTTCGGCTATTATAGAAATCTAATTAATCTGTATTGTACCATAAAAAATGATTTGATTGTCTTTTAATTCCATTCAATTCTTTTATTTCCATATAATACCAAAAAAATACAAGACAGAAGATCAATCAAACTGCGCACAAAACAATTGTGAACCCCATTTGAAATAATTAATGGAATAGGTCAAGGTGTACAGCAGATCTGACCACCAACAATTCAGTTTGTAAAAAAACTCAGCACATATTTACATAAAATGGAAACAAGCATGTTTTTTGGGAGAACTGTCGCTTACGAAAACTAAAAATTGAGCTTCTTAAAAATTTGAAAAAACACGGAATGCCATAATTAACAAACACAGCACTGGCACTACAATCTCTTGGCAACTTTAACAACATTCTGAGGGAGTTATTATAGCAAACTTGCGGTGATCTAAGGTTTGTTTTCTTATGATTAGCCCAGAGGGCAGAACAATACATACTTATACAATAAGATCTGAGTAATCTCAATTTGACATTTTCAGATCAAAAAGAAAACTTTCTACTAAGTGTGTTACCCCTTACACTCAAAGCCCTATACTGGCGCTGGACAATCAAGATCATCAGTGGTATCTGACGAGATAATGTGTCCCAAGATATCTCACCAATTTTTTATATTGTAACTTATTGTTAAAAAGGAAAGTCTTAAGTTCTCTTGTTAATTTCCTAACAGGGGGAAGCATACATAGTGACTTCGTAGAATTAAAAATAACGTCATTATCAAGTGCATAATTTTCACAGATTCTGACAAGTTCCTGTAACCCATTTGCCGATGGGGAAAGCAACAGAATATCATCAGCGTAACTTAGATTATTAAACTTAACATTCTTTAGTTCACAGCCAAATCGACTATTGCTCAATGTGACGTTGAGTTCACTGATGTACAAAATATACAGTTAAGGTATACACCACCTTGTCTCCGTTATTTACTGGAAATTCATGTAAGAGACCATTTCAAGATTTAACGCTGAATCTCTGTAAATTGTACCATGGCATAAGTAGTTTAACAATAATAGGTGTACCCGCTTTAATCATTTTACTATACAGAACATTGTGATTGACACGATCAAATGCCTTACTGGCATGTAAGAAACAAGAATAAACTGGGCTTCCATTTCTATTGTAAAAACTTGCTTAAAAATAAAATTGCACGTGTCAGTTGAGAAATTCGATTTAAATGCAAATTGAGTATCACTAGAGTCAAGAGTGTCTTTACTAAGATGCATTCAACATTGTTCAAGAACTTTAGAAATAACAGAAGCAATGGCAATTGTTCGATATTTATCTTTGCTGGTAACATTACCGGTCTTTAATTTTGGCAATTGGTATAAGTACAACTTTAACAAAGTCACTGTCAACATAATACATGAGTAAGCATGGCGTTAAAAAATAAGCTAAGTAAAACCGCAATTCTAATCAAAAAAAAAAAAAAAAAACTAAGATTTTACCATTTAGGCCCTCACCGTTGCATCCGCAATTGATTTCCGAACAAGAGGGGTATCATTATATGGGTATTGCCCGACGAATGCTTCACTTTTTCACCGATGGATAAAAATTATCCTTCTTTATGTAGCGCGGGAATGATACGTCAACTGTGGCGGGTACAGAAATTCGAATAAGAGAGGACTTAGAGAGAATCGCGCAAATGAAGTGTACACCCAACTCAGCCCCACAAAGGTAGAGGCTGCAGTATAAAAATGATTATGGCACCTTTAAATGGCCGGTAACGGTACTTTCAGATTAAAATTTGGATAAAATTTTGTCTGTTTTCTCAATCTTTGGTTTAATTTTGAAAAGGAAATAGGAGGTTGGGAACCCGCGCTCAATGGGCCCCAAATTGAATCCGCCACTTTTCAATATAACACTTGACATAGCATCATTTTGCTTTACAAATGACTAATTCCTAATGTTAAGCGAAAGATTTCTTTACTCCGTTTGGTAGTGGTAGTGGTGGTAGCGGTAGTAGTATTAGTAGCAGTAGTGAGAAGAATAACATGTGATGTGCCACAGGGTTCTCTTTTAGGACCACTGTTATTCAGTTTGTATATCAATGACATATTTAAAGCTTTAGAACTATTTTATTTTATTTTATTTTATAATATGCTGATGATACAAACATTTTCCATTGCAAAATTGATCTCTCCGTCTTATTTCATAATGTCAACGAACAGCTACGTAATGTATGCGAGTGGTCCAAGAAGGCCAACCGATTATCACTGAACTCAAATAAACGCAGCTACATTATATTTAGCAAAAAGAAAAAAGTAACTGGTTTATACTGAGATAATCAAATAACATGGAAATATCACATTGGTGAAAATATCCTATAAAATTCACTTGTTCTTGCATATTTTTCGTATTGTAATGTAGTCTGGGGGAATACTTTCAAAATTAACCTCGAAAAACAAATGGTGATACGTATTATCTCAAAATCTTCTTTAACAGCTCACACTGGTCCTCTCTTTACGAAATTGAATCTAATGACGATAACAATATTAATATTTATCAGCAATATATATTTTATAAAAAATTACCCGAAACGCTTTTATAATTTGTTTGAATTTAACGTAAAAATATGTAACTATAACACGAGATCTTCTTCATCAACTTACCTCCCCAAACATATGACCACACTGTTTCAGCAAAGCATGCTAAGATATTCTGTTAAACCAGAGCCTTGCAGGCGTCAACGTTCCTATGCATGATACACGACTTTTAGAAGTATATATACGTGTATATATATATATATATATATATA
>NW_022728301.1:34415-44535 GCF_011630105.1 Anneissia japonica | reverse complement strand
CGATGTATTTCAGCAAGTATTAAAACATTTTAGTTTTATTTTAGGCCTTCAAAATACCTATGCCTACAGCAGATGATTTTTTTGCCGTAAAACCAAAATAGTTTCATCCATGCCGACATTCCGGTCGGTTAGCTTGAGCCCTGACTGAACTCTGCAGAAACTTCACATCGATCTTCGCATCGCGATGTAAAACAAAATGTCGGAAAACTTTTCTTGGACGCATGCGCATTTGCATAAATGTCTACACACACACATACACACTACACACAATAAAAAACATAGGAATAGCAAGAGTGATTATAATAGTTCCAATTGCATTACATGCATAGGAACTAAAAAGGAATATTAAAAACATAAATTGCTTAAAAAAGAATCTTCAATTTCATATTATCAATTTTAAACAAGTACAGTAATACTAATTCAAATGTAAGAATTGGTAACTACTAATGCATATTATTTTTTTTTAATTTATATTTTCATTATTATTATTATTATTATTATTATTATTTATATTTTCATTATTATATTATTATTATTTTTATTATTTTATTTTAATGGAATTGTACTTTTCGTATAGGCCTATATTGTTTTGATTTAAATTTTCTTAAATTTTGTCGATTTTTTGTATTGCTTATGGCATCCCTGCTACAAGCATGGTGCTTTTTAGGTGATGCCACTATATTTCCATACTCATTATATATATAATTATATACACCTTTTTTTGAAACTTTTAGCTGAAGGGCTTGGTACTCACTATCCGTAATGCACCTTATGTATAGGGCCCGAATTTGCTATAGAGGGAAAATGTGTGTAATGAAACAGGTGAAACAGAAATGTTTATTTAACATCGATATTAATTAATAACATGTACTGTTATTGAAGTGATCGTGTACATAATTTTATTATAACCATTTCAATATTAGTTTTCAAATTAATTTTCTTACGTGTGGTAAGCCATTCATTGTTTCTGTATTTTTCCCACGATGCTAAGTCAAATATTGTATTAGTAAATAATTCGCTTATTGAGCTGACACACTTTACTTACGAGTAATTTGTTCATTCCTGATAATGACATAATTAATGTCGAAATATTAAACCTCGACACGATAGCGTGCATTTCGATACTTGGAGTATGTATGATACTATCTATTTTCTTCATGGTGGCCGTATTAATTCCATATTTCGTTCTTTATTAGAATAGTAACAGGAAAACAATATTGCTACTTTTAGCAGATTACCAACCAAATTTTCTATGCTTCTGCTGGCAGAAAAAAAAAATGACTTTCAGAGTGTCTTTCGTTGACAATAGAAGTTCAACATTATTAAAAAATTTTAATATATTAAACAGTTGTTTTGTAAAACTTTGGGGAAAATATATGCTGGTATTTCTCTGTACTAGTAAACGAATATTATTGCATTCGGGTTTCCTTACTTTGAATAAACACAAAACTCCCTGGGCCAATAACTACTGAATTATGAAGATAATAATAGTCCTTCCCAAGGTCCCCTATATTTTGAAGTTCTGGATCCGCGACTGATAATACGTACTGCAACTGCAAAAACTGCTGAGCAAAGTACGTGTATTTTGATGTAGGCCTTAATGTCTAGATAAAAAGCTTCTAAAATTCCTGATATTGTTCTAGTAAAGAACGGAATATTGAATCGATATGGCAAGGACACGTCAATGTAAAATGTGTTTTTATTTTTGAATAATTCAATTAACCACAATATTTGACTTATTTATTGAAAAATACAATAACAACAAATGGCTTATCACGCAGAAAAGAAAATTAATTTGGAAACTCTAATCTAGACTCTCTTTATTCAGTTGGTTAAAATAGGTTTATAGCCTGGCCTATATGAACATTATCAGTTCAAAATCTGCATATAAAATTAATAACTTCAGTATTGATTTAAATTAAAATTCACATGCTTCACTACAATAACTATCACGTTTGGTTAAGTTTATTCGTATCTAACATCTGTGACAACTACTAGTTCTATGTAACAATGGCAGCATTTTATTCTTGCTTAATGCCAGTGACACACGATTTTAATGGCCAAGTATAATATTCGGCCTCAATTACGTAACATCGTACATTACGGTAGTGATTTTTAGCTTTCCCCAGGTACCACCCTGTAATGATAATACCAGTACCATCGCTAGAATGGTATAGCGCCCCCATTGTTAATAAGTCATTTAGTTTATGATCACCAGACGTTGTACGGCATGGCATGGTTAGTCAGCCATCTTGATTTTAGTTATTAAAGTACGTAGTTAAGCAGTTTACCCAGTTGTACTGTACTTCATTATCGTCATTATTCCCCACCGAATATCGTCACATGGTGGCAGCGGTGGGATTCGATTACCAAGCCAACCATTAATTACGTCAAGTAATATGTCGGCAGAAATTGCGAATTTCAAGCAATATTGCGAGCTGCTTTTCAAGGGCCCTCTCGCGAAGGTTTGTAAGGACGATCCTTCACGGGTGACCTACATTCTCATTTGGCTAGGCCAAGAAGGGCTTAGAATTTTTAATTCGTGGGGCATAAACCAGGCTGACGAGACGCCTAGCTCGATACTCGAAAGGCTAGAGAAGCATTTCACTTATGAAATAGATTTCAGATGGTAACAATATTCAATTCAATTAAAATCAAAGATACATTTTATTGACCATAATTATTAAAGTATAGTATATGAAAACGCAACAAAAAGAATAGCATGAAGCACATAGGCTTACTAAATTCCATTGTTTTAATTACAAGATCATGTTGCAATCATGAATATATCACCGTAAATGGAAGAAAGAGAATATAGTAGAAAGATATTTTGTTAGTGGAAAGATAGCAAAACAATAATAATTAAGCCTATGATAAACCGATTCACGAACTAAAAATATAGGGCATAGGCATATTAAATTTTTCGTTTTCGCAACTCCTTCGGCGCTCCATATATTTGTTTGAAATAAACCGCGACCGAAACGAAGCGCGACCGAAACAAAGCGCGACCGAAACGAAGCGCGACCGAAATGATCGGCTACCAGCCAGAATGATGGTGTTAAATCCTAAGAAACGACGTGGTAACAGTGAGCCACCTAGACAGGCAAATCCGAAACCTCCACAGCTAGGCAAGCCATGCCGATACTCTGGCCAGAAGCATCAAAAGGGCAGATGCCCAGCGTACAATGCTATATGTACTTTCTGCAATGTGAAAGGCCATTGGGAAAAAGTGTGTGAAAAAACTCAGGGTCAAACTAGACACTGGCGCACAAGGTAATGTTCTTCCAGTCAGAAAACTTTTCGCAAAATGTATCCCAAGTATTCGATGAACACCCTGTTGAAACCATCGAACGCTAAGCTAACTGCATATAACAGTAGTGAGATCCACCACCATGGTATCTTAACTATCGACTGCAGCCATAGCGACAGACAACACAAGGCTGATTTCTATGTTGCTGATTGTGATGGTCCGGTTATTCTAGAACTACCATCAGTGCGAGAGCTCGATCTTGTCTCGATCAAATGCGATACTGTCAAGACTACGTTCATAGAGTCTATAGATCAACTAAAGCAAATCTACCCAAACCAGTTTGACAGAATAGGCAACTTCAAGGGTGAGTACAGAATTGTTCTTGGCCCTAATGCCAGACCTGTAATTAATTCGTCAAGGAAATGCCCAATACAGCTTCACGATGAAATAAAGATAGAGCTCGATAGAATGCTCAAAGAAGGTGTAATACGCAAAGTCACTGAGCCGACTGAGTGGGTTAACAGTATCATGGCCATTGGGCAGTCAAACTACTTAACAACATTCAATTCGCCATTCGGTAGATTCTGTTTCCAGCGCCTACCATTCGAGCTCAAAATGAGCCAAGACGTATTCCACGCCAAAATGGATCAGATCCTTGAGCGATGTCCAGGTGCTGCTGGCATAGCAGATGACATTGCTATACGGTGATTCAGAAGTAAGCCATGATTTAAATTTGCAAAATCTCATGAAAGTTGCTGCCGAGGAAGGTCTCACATTTAACTCGGAAAAATGTACAATTAAACAGAGCGAAATCAGTTTCTTCGGACAGATTTACAGCGACACTGGCGTTAGGCCAGACCCCAAGAAGCTTGAAGCGATTACCAACTTGTCCGACCCAACTAATGTATCTGAACTCCGCTCTGTCCTAGGTATTGTAACATATATGGGATCATTCGTCCCAAGATTAGCCGACCTAACTCAACCGCTCCGCGACCTCCTTAAATCAGAAGCGACATTTGATTGGACGCACAGTCAAGTGATACAACGCATAAAGGACGCAATCACAGTTTCTACTGAACTAAACTACTTTGATAAGATTAAAGACTGTGTTATTCAAGTCGACGCTTCTTCATGTGGCCTGGGCGCTTGCCTGCTTCAAGATGGCAAGCCAGTTGCGGTTGCTTCCAAATGCCTAACCCCAACAAAGCGTCGATATGCGAACATAGAGCGAGAGACGCTAGCATGTGTTTTTGGATGTGAACGATTTCACACATATGTGTTCGGAAAGCCATTCATAATTGAATCCGATCACAAGCCAATGGAAATGATCAGTCTGAAAAACCTGAAAGCTTCATCACCAAGGTTACAGCGTATGCTCCTCCGCATTCAACACTATAACTGCACAATACGCTATAAACCGGGGAAAGAAATCCCGCTAGCAGATGGTCTTTCAAGGATGCCAAACAAAGATGACGCTGATGAGATAAAGCTAGACATCAGAGTTGATAACGTACACTTCTCCGCAGCAAAAGAGTGTGCCATTCGTGAAGCGACCGACGATGATGATGAGCTTGTAAATTTACGCAACATTGTGATCGAAGGATGGCCAGCAACGCGAAGCGAGGTCCCCAAGTCCATTCGCCAGTATTGGTCATTTCGCGATGAGCTTTCTGTGTCAAATGGTATCATACTTAAGGGCACTTGCTACCTGATCCCTGAATCTTTGAGACAGGACATCCTCGACAAGCTACATGAAGCGCATCTTGGTACTACCAAAACGCAACTGCGAGCGCGTACAGCGGTATTTTGGCCAAACATTAACAATGCCATACAAGCCAAAGTCGAGAGCTTTGACATTTGTCAACAATATGCACGACGTAAACAAAAAGAGCCAATAATCCAGCATGAAATACCTACCAGACCGTGGCAAAAGTTAGGAGTAGACTTGTTTGCCCTTGATGGTTCCAATTACCTCATTCTCTGCGATTATTACTCAAAGTTTCCAATCGTCAAAAATCTACGCAGCGGTACTACAGCTAAAACAGTCATCAACGTGTTAAGAGAAGTTTTTGCAGAACACGGTACCCCAGATGAAATTATTAGCGATAATGGTCCGCAATTTGACTCTGACGAGTTTGAGCAATTTGCAGAAAGTTGGTGCATTACTCTCGTCAAGACATCACCAAGTACAGACAGTAAAGAATACGTTAAAGAAAGCTACTGAATCTAAGGAAGACCCACAACGCGTTCTATTGATACTCAGATCAACGCCTATCGACAGTAGACTCCCATCTCCTGCGGAAATCTTGAACCAAAGAGTCTACAAGTCGATAGCGCACTCGCTGATCGTCAAGCAACACATAAACGCTATTATGATAAACACGCGAAACAGTCGCAAGCCCCAAAAGAGGGGGAAAGCGTTAGAGTAATTAAGAATGAAGCGAATCTACGCAAATGAGAACCTGCGACAGTGTTAAAGAAACGTAGTGAGTCAAGATCATACGATGTTGAATTGTCTGATGGATCTATCCTACGCAGAAGTAGTCGCCATATTAGGAAACCCGCGAGATTTGCAAACACAAATGATTCTTAAACATTATTGCATATTTGACTATGCTTGACTTTTGAACTGATAATTATAATTGAACTGATAATCTAGACAAGTGAAAGTTTCTGTTATTTCTTGCCATTTTATTGCTATTAATCTTTTTAAAACACCCCATACTTTTAAAGTCAGAAGTCATTCAATGTTTATGTTTTCTTACATATGCTCATGCCTAAATATATTCATAATTGACTTGTCATACCAGTTTGTTTCTAACCAAACCCGTATTGCAATAGTGACTGGGAATTTATCTTTCAGTAAAGGGGATGTAATGATAATACCAGTACCATCGCTAGAATGGTATAGCGCCCCCATTGTTAATAAGTCATTTAGTTTATGATCACCAGACGTTGTACGGCATGGCATGGTTGAGTTTAGTTATTAAAGTACGTAGTTAAGCAGTTTACCCGGTTGTACTGTACTTCATTATCGTCATTATTCCCCACCGAATATCGTCACACACCCTGGGTGGTGGGAGTGGGGCGATCAATAATTTATTTTTCTTGGAACCTAAATCGGTCCCTTCAAATCCATTTCGAACAATGAATTTCCTGCCGGGACTATCGATAGGGGAAGACCGAACTCACGGGGGTCGAAATGCCTACCTGCATGCAGATTCGAAATAACTTCTAGTACTATGAATACTCAACACAGACTAAAACATCAACCGGCGACGTCGTGATGCTGCCATATAAATTACGATTCACCTCGACCATGGAGGAATAAAATTTTATTCTATTTTATTCCTCCATGCCCTGACCTATCTGTCAGAAGACCCACAAAAAAGCAACTGGAACTGCATAATTTACCTTCATTGCCAGTATATTGAAGTCGGCGCTAAAACAAACTTTGGATCGACGTTGCTCCAACCAGTACATAGTTAAGACGATATTCTTTTTCATAGTGTGTGTAAACTTTGCATAACGTCTAGCCAGTTGGGTTAACGTCTTTCTGAAAAGCTGAACCCACGTTGGTCCGATAAATATGCAAACGTCTAACCAACGTAGAATAAATACGTTGGGCAAACGTGCTTTGATGACGTTGCATAAACAATAATGACAATAACTGACAATTTAATTGAGTGCAGTCTCCCTTAATTTGAATGACAGGCCTCTCTCTATTTTTATACTTTTCCACATTGGTGTATTGCTTTTACGCAATGAAGTGATTTATATATATATCGGTGGCCCAACGTTGACCCAACTAGTCAATCAGACCAACGTCTTTCCAAAAGCGAACGTCTAGGCAACATCAGAAAAAGTACGTGGGCCCAACGTAGTCTGATGACGTTGCACAAACATATCGGCCCGACGTTCATCCAACTAGTTTGGATGTCAGGAAAAATTTGGTCCGGGGCAAAACTCGGTCCGGCGGACTGATTTTGGCCTCATAATTACTTGCCAAATGTAGTCCACATAAGCTAAAATCAGCCCGCTGAAATTTACTTTGCTGTACTCAGTATTACGTCCGCAATAGATTTTGGTGGAAAGAACTATTCCTAAGCTTTAGCAGACGTGCATATGCTTATCTAGCCAATCACACTGATGTCCATAGCTGAGGCCTGAATTTCCATACATCACCCTATATAACAGTTTAAGATTGGCATGTACGGTATTTGGGTTTAGTTGATAGTAGAGCCTTCGCGGGTAGTGAACATAGAGGAATAACAATAAGGAAAGGCTAAGCTGTGTACACAGAATATACTAGTTACTTTAATAGTAATACAGTACATTTGCTCCCTGTCTCTTATACACATCTAGATGTGTATAAGAGACAGGACTTATTGAGACCATATGTTGTTGCTCTCCCCTCGTACATTCAGGACTCCACGGACTTTATCCGCAAAATTAACCAAATTTCAAATTTACCTAATAATACTGTTCTGTGTATGTCTATATATCCAGCTATTGTTTCCCACAGCATTGTTTTCCAATACTGTACTCTCTAGACGACCGAAAATAACCTCGGAGGCGTATTATATAGGCGACCAATTACTTCTTTTTCTTTTGTTTTTCCTTTTTTTTTTCAGGGACAGGACCTACCACCATACCCTCTTCTAAATCCGCAACTAAGTTATATATTTGGTAGAAAGAAGGGTGGGTGAACGTGTGTTCAATAATATACTGTATACAACGATATTCCCGGCTGTTGGATCATGATTCTTTCCTTATTTTTAGCAGCTTTAATTAATGGTTATCGATATGTTAAAATGTCAAATAATTAGGCTTCCTTGTAGGGTGTAACACCATGAAACTAAAAAGTAAGCACAACCTTTCTTTTACTTCTTATACCCTACTAACCAAAACGAGCCTCTGCTATCAAATGAATTCCTTCGCATACAGGCTGTAGCCTATTTATATACGGCGGTGTATGCAAAATTGGCTCAAGATTGGATTTAATCATCACCTTCATTTTCATTGGTCGTTCGATTTCCAATCTCCCACCAAAAGCTTTTTCCCTCAAAATCTATGCGGACCAATTGAGAGCAGGAAGAAGAGAGTAGGCCTACGGAATTTCTAACATAACTATACTGTAATTCTTTCCTGACCCAACCTAACGATAGGCCATACCAAATCTCATGTTAATCTAATAACACCCGTGATATATTATTGCTTATGCTCTAGCTAGAATCATGAGAAAACACAATTATGCATCAGGGCTTGCCCTAACTTTCTTTGGTAACTAGCCTATTCTGGGCTAGTTTCTAGCCCACAGACAGGAAAAAATTGTTGTTTCAAAATATTTATTAGCGACAATTAAATTTGAAAGTTGATTTTAAATTTCATAATTTCTGTAGCATTGCTGTTTGAGCTACCCTCTCAAAATATTGTTGAATAAATAAATTTAAAAAATCACCAATCAATGCTGCAAAATCGACTCTGGTTATAACAACAGGGACAGATGAGCATGTTTTACATCTCCCTGGTTATAACTTTGGCTTTCTAATATTTAACAAAGGGCCCAGAAATCAATCAAACCAATGCATTTGTTAAATCTTTAGGTCTCAAGTCACTCGCCCCCAATGGCAATAAATCTTGCTTAGGCTAGGCTAGGCTACCTTGGCCTAGACAAGAGCTTTCGTTTCAGTACGGGAGAAATCTAGTAGTAAGGAATACAGATCATTTCGGTCGCGCTTCGTTTCGGTCGCGCTTCATTTCGGTCGCGGTTTGTTTTCAACAAATATATGGAGCGCCAATGGAGTTTTGAAACGCTAAATTTAATATAACTAGGCCTAATTATCATTGCAAGTTCGTCAATCGTTTTATCATATTTTTTAAAATTTATGTTTTGTTGTATTTCTAATAAGTAACAACAGGCTACTTAAAAGCAAGTAAAATTAATACTATTATTACTAAACTATCAATTAATATTATCGGACGGTTTTTATTTTCGTTTTGTTATGAATCCTACGCTTTCTACTACATAACAAATACAGCAAATAAAATAAATACTAAAATATGATATGATGTTATATTATTATTATTGTTATTTATTTACATTGTATCTGGAAAAAACAACCAATTTGTCATTTAAATTACTGTAACATGAGTTTATTAACAATTATTTTTATTAGTATTAAAGTTTGTTATTGTTTTTATTTTCGTTTTATGAATCCTACGCTTTCTACTACATAAATACAGCAAATAAAATAAATACTAAAATATGATATGATGTTATATATTATTATTTATTATTTATTATTATTATTATTTATTTTTATTTTTTTTTTTTTTTAATTTACATTGTATCTGGAAAAACCAGCCAATTTGTCATTTAAATTACTGTAACATTAGTTTATTAACAATTATTTTTATTAGTATTAAAGTTTGTTATTTTTACTATATTACTGTATAACTTGGTGCTATTTTTCTTTTTTTACAGAAACAACGCAGATATTACGAAGTTGACCGAGTTTGAGATACGTTTTTTTTGTTCTTGCTATATATATTGATATAATTTTTATTAATGCTTGAATCAAATAAAAATCTATGGAATAAGTATAGTCAATAGATTAGTTTCGCATACGTTTTTTTTTTATTGTCTGTTACGTTTCCATTTACCATAAATGTTCTGATCATGTTATAATAATATTGTAAAGGAAATACTGTATGTATTTCCATATTTATATTTTCCATATAAAATTATCAATACATTGATAATTGCATGCGGTACACTTTAAAAGCCTTTTCATGCTTCTGTTATATTCATAAGCCCGAGAAAATCACTCAACTTGCTAGGCCTATAATTTCTTTAGTTGCATAACT
>NW_022728301.1:30231-33531 GCF_011630105.1 Anneissia japonica | reverse complement strand
TACAAGATCATGTTGCAATCATGAATATATCACCGCAAATGGAAGAAAGAGAATATAGCAGAAAGATATTTTGTTCGTGGAAAGATAGCAAAACAATAATGCTTAGGTCTATGATAACCCCGATTCACGAACTAAAATATATAGGGCCTAGGCATATTACATTTTTCGTTTTCGCAACTCCTTCGGCGCTCCATATATTTGTCCTAAATAAACCGCGACCGAAACGAAGCGCGACCGAAACAAAGCACGACCGAAACGAAGCGCGACCGAAATGATCGGCTACCTAATAAACAACTTATATAATAAGATCAGGAACAAGAAGAAAAACAACAAAATAACATTTTCTCGCATACAAGGATGACCAGAATCTGCTAATCATGCCTGCTAACACAGAACAATGTTCATAAAATTTTGGCTCATGGACAGGTTATTATACAAATCTATTTTAGAGATTGACCTTCATTCTTTAAATTTTCAGCCAGAAGAAATGAAAGACAAAACAGAACCACAACCAGTACATGAACCTACCAAGAAACAGAAGGGTACAAATCGGTTGGTTACATGATTTTTTTTTCTTTTGTATGGTATAGGCCTAGACCTATACATCAAAATAACTAATATCATGTTCTTTTGAACATTTAATATAATTTATATTTTTAAATGTGGCATATGTATGAAACCTCCCATCTAGAAAATTTTTTAAAAAGTGTCCAAAAGTGTTGTTCATGAGTAGATTTCAGTTTAAATTGTCCATGTTAAAATAATGTAAATTTTTAGCTATTATATAACCTACTAAGATTTTTTTTTTGTCTATATATTTTATATATTACGATTTAACCATATATATGAATGTTTTCATATTATACTTGAGGCAGGAGCACTGTTTTTTTTTCATACATAGGCCTCCAGTTCAAGTCAACAGTGTGCATTAATTGGGAGGATGGAATCCACATTTTCTTTCAGCTACATAGAAATTCATTACTTTGTTATTAACCAACAAAACACCTGCATTAAATAATGAGATATTCGCAATTAAAAGCAATATCTGTAAAAAAAATTTGTAATTTAGCATGATTTGGGACAATAAGAAGGACCTGATCCTGATAGGGGAAGTGATACTAGCAAGGCCTTTCCAGTTCAGAAAAGGAGCAAGTGAGCGGGGGAAGGCATGGCAGATGGTGGCTGATGCGATGAAGGCGCGCGAGTTTAAAGTAGACAGACGGGCAATGAGGGATCGATTAAATCATCTCATGGAGAGAGTAAATGAAAAGAATAAAAATGAAAAAAAGGCAAGTGGAATAGCAGTTGAAGAGTCGTAAGAAGAGAAACAATTAAGAGAGGTCATAGAGGAGTTTATTCAAGAGGAGAAAGACATTGAAATGGCACCTAAAGAGAGAGGAGATGAGAAAAAGGCAGCTGAGGGTGCAGAAATGCGAAAACGTTCATGTGAAACATATGGGGAAACGCAGAAAAGGTAATTAAAATGCGAAATGAAGATTAGCTCTTCCAATGATATACAACTGAATTGTAAAATAGCGAGTTGGTGATTAAGGTCAGCTGTTGAATTGTGAACTCCATGGAAGACATTTCAAATAAGTTGTTATTCCTGAATTGTAATGCTCATAAAGATTCCTATAATCTCCCTCCCTATTGGAAATTTCCCACCTCTGGTAAAAAAAAAAAAACTGTCTTTGCTATTTTGCAAATATTAACAACTTGTAACAAGTTGTAACCAGGTTTGGATGAGTGTGAAAGCAAATCCTTGTAAAACTTTCCGAGATTTCACAGGGGTCCCCTGAGTTATCTCGGAACAAAAACAGACCATCGCGAGGCCTGTTTTTTTCCCGAAATCTTCCGAGTTGTTGTTGCGCATGCGTCACCTTTTTAGCTTGTATTTTTCTTAATTTTTTTCCCGAATTTTATTTTTACTGTTAAGCGCATTGAGGCTTTATCATAATGCGCTATATAAGCCAAAATTATTATTATTATATTATGTCCATATTTTGACCTTTTCGCGGGCTGTTTTTTTTTTTTTTTTTTTTTTTTTTGTTTAGTTCGAACGAATGGCGGCAGCGATGGAAAACATATCAACATTACTACCATTTGTTAATAGGGCTAGACCTAAAATCAAAAGAAACCTCGCTAAATTTCACATGTCTGATGTAGAAACAATCACGAGGCTTCGTAAAATACGCCGACAGCGAATCATTATGATGCTTGTCGCACTGATTGCCTCTAACAACAATGGTGAGCTACCGGCCGGCGGCCCGACTGCGCCTAGCTAGCCTAGGCCTATCTTTCTCGCCAGCTCGACTACAGCAAGCGAGCGAGCTAGGAGTTGAATTTGTTTTACTCTCTGAAGGCTAAGGACCATGGAATAATTATAATCTTGTTAATTCGGTACCAGGCCTAGTTTAGTAGTAGTTGATATGTAATTCGGACAACCTACAACTAGCATAGGCCTACTACTACTAGTACTACTCTAGGCCTCTAGGCCTAGTCATTATTCTTCCGAGTTTTCCCGAGATTTCTCGTGGTTTGAAAGTGTATGTGTGAAACGAACCTAAAATCTCGGAATATCAAACTTGTTAATAGTTGTTAAAAGTTGTAATATTTTCTGCTAGTGTGAAATGGGTATAATAGACAAAATTTAGCTCATTGGTTTATTTACATTTTTTCATTTGTTCTTTCTTTTTAGACATAAGGATGAAAGCAGCACAACGGCCAGAAGGAGGAACAGTGGGAATAATACAATCAGCCTCATTCAGAAAAAGATGGAGCTTGACGGGCAACTCCGAAGGGAAGAAATAAAGAGAAAAAGGGAGGAAGAAAAAAGAAGAAGGGCAGAAGATAGAGAAAGAGATAGGAGGTATGAAGCTCTGCAGCAGCAGCAGCTCCAACAACAACAACTAGTAAAACAGCAAATACTCCAACAGCAACAAATCTTGCAGCAACAAAATCAGATGATGATGTCGTTGTTAAAGTCTTTGAAGAATTGAATATGCATATACTCTGTTTGAGTACCCTATTACACAGTTATGTTCTTCTCTTTTAATGTTTAACTTTTTAATAAGATGGAGGAAATATTTCCTCCATGGTAATAAGGTAATCGAATAGAGTACCTTATTGAACATGTTTTGTTGATTATTTTTCAGGTTTGGTTTTCGTCAATTAAAGCCCCATTCCCGGCAAAATTTCACTAAAAACTGACTTTTTTTTAGAAAATATGCATTTGCATTACTCCAATTATTATAAATCATGGAAAAATATTGGCATGAATTTTAGTTTTACGCAAAAGAA
>NW_022728301.1:29367-30222 GCF_011630105.1 Anneissia japonica | reverse complement strand
GAAATACAGACTATTTCTCATAAAATATTACCATTTTCTCGACGAATTCATCGTTACTAGGCAAATTCAGAGGTTGTAGATCGCATCCACTGGAATACTCTCGCTTTTATGTATGCTTTATACAGTCAGAGCCGTAGATAGAGAGAGTTTGGCCAACTCGGTTTCAATCACGTGACTTACACCAGCCATGTTATCACCAACGCGATAGGGTAGGAAGTTAGCAGTAATATTATAGATGATTGATTAATGCTATAATTATAATGTGAAATACCGTTATGTTGGGTTTGGGGTTGCTGCAATCGATCCAACAAAGAAACAAAAATGTATTAATTTCTTTAAATTCAAAAAAGGAGGAGGATTTGTGATTTTATTTTAAATTTGCATGGCGATCGAAAAATCTCGCTATCCACGTACGTAGTAAAATTTAATTATAAGGCATGTACCGCCCGCCCCACTTCACGGTAATATATATCCACCTACTACTACTAGGCCTAGACAGGCCTAAATTTCGGTACTTCTTCGGCCGAAAAGGTAGTACTTAAATCGGCTTAATTACGATGATAATAAAAAATTTAAAAAAAAGCAAGGATTTTCAAGCAGCAATAATTTATAAAAAGATGCAATGTTGCACTTTGCTGTTAAATTATATAACTAAATTTCCAGAAAGCTACATGAAGTATCGGTCAAAGGTAGCTTTATAATTAAAAATAAAGATTGAATCCTCCAATAAAAGCGAAAACTTGTCCAAGGAGTCCTGTGCTATGCAAACATGCCCAATTTTGCTTTACAAATCAATTAATTGTGCAACTAAAGATTTTAAAGATACAAATATATTTTAAAGATATAGGCCTAGGC
>NW_022728301.1:18928-29081 GCF_011630105.1 Anneissia japonica | reverse complement strand
GGAATAATGAAAGAAAGTTTATGCAGCATCAGTGTTTTATAAAATGTTATAAAGCTATACGCGCGCACGCTGTTTGGTGACAACATGGCGCCCATGCGCCAAGTTGGCCAAACTCTCTCTATCTATGGCTCTGTATACAGTCAATAAAGTGCGCCCTCTCTAATGAGATTAGTTTTTGTACTTCGCATCTCGCACAATGCAGTCGTTCGGTTAGGCTGAAATATGTTTGTTTAAGTGTCAAAATCTCAGTCAGAATCAGTTTTTTAACAAAGTTGAAATAATTCCTATGAAATATTATATTTCACAAGTGTCAATACTAGCAACGGAAAATATCATGTAGGCTGTTTTTATGTGTGATAACAGAACCTAAATCGAGGTAAGGCTAGGCCTAACCTAGCAGCGTTGGATAGGCTAATGTTTTCGGCGCCTACGATATTTCTTCTCACGACCTATCGCAAAATCAAGCATGAAAAATTCATCCGCATTTATTTTTTGTGTGGAACACAAAAAAAATCAAATTTCAGTCTTATTTTACATTTTTTCATTCTTAGGAATGTCTAAATTCAGTTAAACTAGCAATTCCGTATTATATTTATAAATCTTTATAACATTATACAAAAATTAGATTTTTCTTAAAGACTGAAATTTTGCCGGGAATGGGGCTTTAACATTTTAATGACTACTGCATTGCATTTCATGTTAAATAGTGCAATATTATTGCTTTCAAGTTCTAGCCTTGTTAAATTTTTATATTAAGTGTTCATGAATTTCTGAAAATAAAATATGAGTAACCTTTGTCTTATTGATACTCTACTTTATTCAACATCAAACTCTCCAGTGTGACAGTGGGCCATGGACTCCTGTTATTTGAGAGAATTCTTTGGGCTCTTTAATATTTGTTATTAATAACTGGTAAATACCAAAATGTCATGGCTATATTGCTATACCATGGCTGCTGAAGAAAATAAACTTTAAACCATAGGTGATTTGGTATTGGATATTTTTAACTAGAATACACTAAATATCAATCAGTGTGGACAACATATAAACATTTACATGATTTTTATTGTTCAAATACTGTATAAAACATTTATTTCATACTAAGTTACATACAGTACATGGAATTTTTAAAAAGCCTGTAGAAGAGAGACGCTGCATGTTTCTGATATTTTAGGGGATGACACAAATGCCCAAACCAATACTGATCTCCAGTATGAGAATAATAAAATATCATTTCAACTTGGGCAAATTGATGGTGAATGCAACAGCTATTTCAGATAGGTAATGCACATCCACTTAAAACAGTAATTCAAAAGCCCAAAATATATTTCAAAATTAGAAAACTAATAAAATGTAAACAACCATTCATCCAATCGGTCGTACCTCTGAACCTGAGTATAAGCATATGCCCCCTCTGGGATAACTGAAGTACATCAAAGACACATAACAAGTGTGTTTATGAAAATTAACTCATTTTAAATAGAGCGCCTTTAACAAAAATAGGAGTCAAATACATGTTTCCAATTTAATGGAAAAGAAAAATCTACACTACTTGAAAGTAGTCTTCCAAGGAGGGAGGTTCAAGTTCGAAGTAGGCTGATGTACTGTTCTTGTACACACGTGTGTGCATTTGTTAACAATCCTGAGACAATGTACATCTTCCCACAAGCGCTCAGGTGCACCTTCTGAGACTTTTTGTAGTCGGTGAACTTGAAGAGGTTTATGATTTCCCCAAACAACAATTCAACGATAATGCGAACTTTGGACATCGCCGCATTAAACGCCTCTTGCTCTTGAATGATTCGCACTGAAGGAAAAGGTGTTTGTAGATGTACCACCACTGTTTCAGTGCGGAAGAAAAGCTCTTACAGCGCCTTTCCTTATTTATGTTGGAACAAAGCCTCTGGGTGACGTCATCGTTTGTTATTGTTATCGAAATCGGCAAGCGAATAAAGATTCAAGTAAAAGAAAAATCAGGTAACTAAGTACAGTAGATATGTATTTACCTTAAATCATTCTGCAGTTGGACACTGTGACGACTCCACTGGGTTCAACCTTGTATCCATTTTTTCAAATTATCTGTAATTAGTAAGATATTTAGTTACGGCTGTAATAATATGTTATAATTTACAGATTTGAAGCAAAAGAGAGAGAAACTGATAGAAGAAATTGAAGATGGGCTTCCTTTAAGCTTCTACCAAGGAGATGACAAAAAATCTATTGAGAAAGAAATCAAAAAGATAATAAAGGCAAAGGAAGAAATGTCTAAAATTGTATGTATTATTAAGAAATTGTATGTATTGACAAAATAAAAATAGGAAAACCTATTTTAATTTGATTAAACACTTTTTTGTGAAACTATGCAGTCTGTTATAACGTATTGATTGAAACAGTATATTAACAACTCATTATAACAGACTGCATAGTTTCACAAAAAAAGTGTTTAATCAAATTAAAATAGGAAAACCTATTTTAATTTGATTAAACACTTTTTTGTGAAACTATGTTATAATGAGTTGTTAATATACTGTTTCAATCAATACATTTATATTTTTCAATAGGACAAACTTCTAGATAATGACTTGCCATTTGGCACAGGCCCTATCGTTAATGCACTGGATGAATTTCTGCAACGTAACAAAATTCAACGGCAACAATATCATGGAAAGGCTTTCAATGGCAACCATGTGCATAAAGCACTACAGGTACAGTTGTTTTAATTTAATTGTATTGTATAATAAATTGTAATTATAAACAAGTAATAATTACCATTATCAATTAATAAATATTTTTATTATTAATTTCATTAGGTTCCAGTAATACATGATTTATTCAAAGTTCCAAAAGAAGTTGTAAAAAGCAAAATAGAAGATAAGATTGGCATTGGAAAAATGAGGCTAGTAGCCACAAAATTAAAGAAGCTTGAAGAAATCAAAGACCTATTTTTGCTATATGGAGAAGTTCACAATAGCATGAACCATTGCAACTTCATGAATGATGCAGAAATTTATCATCTTGGTAAGTATATTCATTAAAACCTTATATAATTATGGTTTAAACCTTGGTATACAGTTTAATATGGATTACAATTTGTCTTTTTATTTACAGAAACATACATTAAGAAATTTATGGTTTCATACAGAACAACTGGGATGTCAGTGACGCCAAAATTACATGTGCTTGAGCAGCATGTGATAGAACAAGTGAAAAAATGGCACTTTGGGCTTGGCCTACTTGGAGAACAGGGCGGGGAAGCAATTCATGCTGTGTTCAACAAACGAAGACGGTTTGTTAGTGGAATGCCTGACAAAGCCAAACAGAATTTGTCCATAATGAGGGCACACTTCACAACAACGATACCCGTTATACAAAATGAGGTTGAGCAGCCAAAGCGGAGAAAACGCGGTATGAATACCAGTTAACAGAGCACTGTACAATTAATTTATATTTTTTAGCATGTTATAGTACTGTAATCATATTTAATAAGCAAGTAAATTAAAATACAATTTTTTACACTTTACCTTTGTTTTTTACAGCAATCGCTGAAGAATAAACCAAGTGTCCAATGCTACAGTGTCAGTCACCAATGAAGTGAACCTGAAACAATTTGAATGTTGATTGATATATTTGTTGATATAAATCGTATATGCTATTTTAGCAAACAGTGATGGCATTTTGTGTGTTAACATTGTGATACAGTATTCTCCCAATTGACAAAATTTTACTGGTAAATTTGTCCGTAAAAATTCAGCAATGCACACAGTGTGAGGTGTTACCCCTTTTGAGTGACTTTCTTAAAATAACTTTTTTTAATAATGACTTGAAGAGCACCACATATATTCATAGCCTACTGTTGGCATAGATTGGAATGATGTTAATTCATTGAAAGAGGGCCTATCAGTATTTTTTTTAAATTTTACAAAACTCTAAATTTTTACTGGTTGGCCTGTTATTTTACTGGAAAAAATTGATGGCTAAAACGGCTTCGGGAGAACACTGTGATACATTTTTTTAACTGGTTGGGTAACTTTAAATATTAGCATAGTGCATATTGACAGTTTTCATTGGTTAATGCAGGGCCGCAACGACTCAGGGCCGAAACGACTTTACACCCGATCAACCTAATATAATGTGTACATTATTATTATGCCTACCAAGTGTTTCTAATTCAATGTTGTTGTCACCTGATGTTTGGTTCAACGACTGTCCAATCGCTGGCACTACAGATTTTGAATGTTGATGATCGTACAAAACTGAAATAAACAGATAAATGTTTTAACGTTATAAGGTGTCAGATTTTTTTTTTTACAACTACCTAACTAACAAGAGCAATTTGTAGTGTTCGAACAAATAATAACACATGTTTATTTTTATTAGATTTATCACATTAACCTACATCAAAAACTTGGGAAATAGGCCTAGGCCTTGATGCGGAAATTTTTTTTGCCCTATAAATAATTACGCCAACTTCTTTAAAAAAAAAAAAAAATGCAATTTTGTGACTTTTTTTAAAGAACAATGAAATTGAACCATTTTTTTACAATATTTACAAATAAATATTATTGCTAAATAAAAAACTTAATTTATTTTTTTTTTCATGTGCCTTAATCCCTAGCCTATGTATATTCAGTCTTTAGCACTAACCTCTATTATAATAAACTTGCTTATTTATGATGAGTCTGACTAGGCCTAGACTCCCCCCTTATACACATCTAGATGGCCTAGACTCCCCCCCCCCCAGTCTATACATGTCAATACGCCTTTTTCACGAATCGGTAGACATTTTGAAGTGATGACAAACATTGTGAATCAGCGGGTGCGTAACCAACAGAAATAAGATAAGCTTTTGGGCGGATTTTTTGACATGTTATTTAAAAAATCATAATTCTATAACGGGCTAGTGTCTGATCTATGGAACGCCAAAAGGACAAAATACAATTGGCAGCAGCGCAAAACTGAGAGTCAGCAGCGCAAAACTGAGAGTCAGCAGCGCAAAACTGAGAGTCACCAGTGCAAAACTGAGAGTCAGCAGTACAAAACTGAGAGTCACCAGTGCAAAACACAGAGTCACAGTGCAAAACTGAGTAGTGCAAAACACAGAGTCACTGGCAGTGCAAAACTGAGAGTCACAGTGCAAAACACAGAGTCAGCAGCGCAAAACTGAGAGTCAGCAGCGCAAAACTGAGAGTCAGCAGCGCAAAACTGAGAGTCAGCAGTGCAAAACTGAGAGTCACAGTGCAAAAGTAAGAGTCGCAGTGCAAAAGTGAGTCACAGTGCAGAACTGAGAGTCACAGTGCAAAAGTGAGAGTCACAGTGCAAAAGTGAGAGTCACAGTGCAGAACTGAGAGTCACAGTACAAAATTGAGAGTCAGTGCAAAACTGAGAGTCACAGTGCAAAACGTTGGTGACAATGCAAAACTCCAATGGCAGTGCAACTCAAATGGACGCCCTCTATTTTGAATTAAAGTTTCACAGCTTTTTTGGACGGTGTCAACAAGTAAAATGGATGAAATTTTGAGGTCACTTGGGCACTCCTTAGTGACCATTGACAATTTTGAAAGGGGGGGGGGTGTGCGTATAAGCGTACAATGTTACAATTAATACAAAAATAAAGTGTTTGAAATAATAAACGGTGGGTTATGGAGAAGGCTAGTAGTAGGTACATGTGCCCGGGCTTGTCAAAAAAACAAGGCATAAGTCTAGATATATACCTAAATGCCTCGACTTCGTCGGCTTCTCAAGAAACATTGTTTTCTTAAATAAATCTCACTTAACTGTCTAAATTTTCTGCTTTTTGTCATTTCTATTGTCTTTGTTGATCCCCAATTGGTTATCTTTTAAAAAAAATTTATTTTGATTGCGCCTTGTATATATCCCTTGGCAAAAGGCGCGGTACAAGTTGTATTATTAACTAGGCCAGGCCTAGCCTAGGCTTTAGGGCCTACCTAGACCTAGGCTAGGCCTGGAATCCGTCGCTGAAATTATAATGTATTCAGGTCCGTAGGCGGGGGGGGGGGTGCAGAGGCTGCGGACGCACTCTCCCCTCCCAAATTCCAAAATGTCTACTTTTTACTTTTTAAAACCTGATGGCCTATAGATAACATTATTCATATTATATGAACAATCACCGGATCCGATCAATTTCTAACAAATTTCATACCACATTATTAAAAATCAACAGTTAGATAAGCCGGCAAATATATAATGCAATGCATGCTATAGCAGGGACGTAGCCAGGATTTTGAAAAAGGGGGGGGGGGAGCCGTTATGCGAATTACGAAGGACCCCGCCGGGGTCAAGTGGGCGAATCCCCCTGTGAAGTAGCGCACTCTTAACATTCTTAGGACTGTTTGAGAGGATAAAGTGAAAATTGCAATAGACACATTATAAATAAGCGCAAAATAATGACATAACAAATCAACAGTGGCAGATGCAGGAATTCAAAAGAGAGGTGAACCAGGGAGGGACATTTACAGACTGAGGAACCACTCACCTCAGCCCCACCATGGTTGGGGCTGAGGTAAGAAAATTTATGATTAGGGCATCTCTAGACGGCCGGAAATTTTAGCGAAGTGTTGCTTTTTTGTACGTTCACTTCTTACATGTCATTTTAATTTAGCCATTGATCATCATAATAAAATCATTTAATTAACTTTGTTGTTACTATGGCGTTTATGATGTTAACAGTTGTTAAACCTTTTTTTTTTTCAAAGACGTGCACACTCATTCTGTATAAATTAGTATATTGTGGGCCTATCCACTGCAAGACTCTTAATTAAAAATCAACGTAACCATGGGGACGTGTACTTCTACTGTTATTTTCTCAATGAAACAAAACGTGTCGCTTATCCAACGTTGCCATAATGGGGGTGGGGGCAGCGTTATTACCAGACCAACTGTCCGAAAGACATTTCTGAAGGGAATTAGCCTGGATGAAAGTTCTTGACTTCTTACCAGAACACAGTCTTGTCCTTCGATGTGTTTTTAATCTGACATGTGCGCAAGTAGAACCAAAATGGGTATAGTAGCGCACAGTGATAAACTGCACAAAATAATAATAATAATTGATTTTTATCCTATAGGGGCCTACATTATCAATGCGTGCAACTAGAACCGAAATGGGTATAGTAGCGCACAGTGATGAACTGCACATCACTGAATTGAATTTTATTCTATACATTATCACTGTGCGCAACTAGATCCAAAATGTGTATAGTAGCGCACAGTGATTATCACTGTGCGCAACTGGAACCAAAATGGGTATAGTAGCGCACAGTGATTATCACTGTGCGCAACTGGAACCAAAATGGGTATTGTAGCGCACAGTGATTATCACTCTGCGCAACTAGAACCAAAATGGGTATAGTAGCGCACAGTGTTAAACAATTGATTCCCTAAGTTACTAGAAATCGTATATATCTGATTCTGGCAACCATTTCATTTACAAGATGGCCGAAAAGCGATCGGATGGGAGCCACTCGAGAGAGCTGCGGTAAAACCGAATTTTTCTTAATAATACACGCTGGATTTGTCATATAATAGTGTTAATCGTGTAGGTAAAGGAATGTTTTTGCATAATAATGAATATTTAAGGGAATTACAACTTGGAAGTTTGATTTTGAGGATGAGGTGAACTTATGCATTAGCGCCATTCAAAGTTTGTCTACATTGGTAGGTAGGGTAAGTGTCAGTCTCCAACATTATACCGTATGGTCGTGAATGTTGTACACAAGACCATAGCCCACGTGGGACGTACTACTAACCTGCTGGTGCTGCACACGTTTTTTACAAAAAAACGACATCATAATTTTTTTATATATAATTATTCAAGTGTTATATTAGACAAACCTACATGCCTTAGCCAATAAATAGTTGACGATTTCGAAATTCATGCTTTTCAAGTTTACAATAAAATTGGCGGCAAAAAATATATTTAAAAAATTGCAAAATTCCACCTACCTTCTCATATTATTTTCTACGCTTTTCAAAATGGATGGACTGAAAATCTGGACGACGACGGCGTGAACACGAGAACCTGTCTCTTATACACATCTAGATGTGTATAAGAGACAGAGCTAAGCCTTGTGATTGGGCAGTATTGTTTACAAAACAAAGCACCAACTTACTTCCGGGTCTGTAAACAGCGCCCGCTATAACAGCTGGAATACGATTTGTACGCAAACTGAAAACTGAGGGCGTGCTACTTTTTTTCTATAAATTGCACTGCATGAAACAGTGGTGATGTGGGCGCAATGGGTAGGCAGGATCGCCAAATAAACACAAAATGCTCCAATCTGCATCATGTGATCGGGCCTCCAGCTCAGTTAAAAGCCTTGATTCGCGCAGAAGGAATGCATCATGCCTTCTCCCTTAAGTTGGCCCGTAGAGGTGCGCTATAAGACCATTGGGGGCAGTCACTGACTGAAACTTCAGGGCGTGAATCCTTTTATGTCCATTATACATAACTTGTTGATGCTGATTCGGTCTACATATTGGCCGAACAGTTGGTCAGAGCGGCACCCTTTCTATATATTACATCAGCAAAGGTCTTCAGGCTATTTGGCGTTAACCAGGGCTGATTTAATGATGAGATGAGGTACTTATGACTGTCATAGATGAAGTTCGTCATCCACTTGACAGTCAAGCAGAGCTGAGGTACAGAACGCCCGTAGTTTTTTATCAGGTCTCCGTACCTACACGGATACGCATATCTCTGGAGAGTGATGCACAAGGCCTCAAGGCCATCTACTCTTGACTGATTTTCCAGTGTTACAGTCTGCGGCAACCCCAAAGCACGCTTCAGGCGATAGATGTCATCTTTCTTGAATCTGTGGAAAGAATATTGTGGTAACGAGAACGAGTGTAAAGATTGAGGGCGTAAGCGAGGTTCGAGGAGGAAGAGCAGAAATAATGTGGATATTAGAGTTGGCGACGAGGATGAACAATATTGTGAGTAAACCACATCCGTTTCTTGAGTCTCCAGGCACGCCCACCGTCCCGTGGAAAATAATATTTGAAAATTACTTGTTGGCCGCCGATTTGCAGGCAGGGTCCGCTGAACGCCGCAAGGCAATTTTGATAGCGTCGTTGGGTACTGAAGCCCTACGGATTTATTACACTGTTTTGAACAGTAAGGCCACATCCGTTGCTGGCAGAAGCAGATTGTGATAAAGACGAATATAAAGAAACTATGCAATTACTTGCTGATTATTTTGAACCCAAACTAAACGTTGTAGCGGAGAGGTACAAGGTTAGATGTCGATCCCATGAACCAGGTGAGACAGTTCAGGCGTTTTTTATGGCTCTTAAACATTTTGCAAATACGTGCCAGTTTGCTAATTTGCATGATGACATGATCTGTGATCAAATCGTAGAAAAAACAAACTCTACGAGAGTCAGGAAAAGATTATTGATGGAGAAAGAGCTAACCTTGACGAAAGCTATTCAGATTGCAGAGAGGGTCGAAGCAGCTGAGATGGAACGAAAAAACATGGAAGGGATAGCGGTAAAGGCCCCTGATGAACTCCATGCTGTATCGATACCAGTATGTGCACAAACGCAGGTGAGGAAGAGGTATAATAATGGACCTCCTGGTGGGGGACAAAGACGATATTTTCGATGCGGGTCTCAACGCCATTTGGCAAATTTTGCTGAATGTCCAGCGAAGAGCCAGGTGTGCCGTCAGTGTTTAAGGGTGGGCCACTTTCAGCGTATGTGCCATGAAGTTGGTGATAAAAACGTTATGTAGTGTTTTGCGGGGGAAGTTGATGGTCAGTGCAATAGGAAGCCAAATATTTCAGTGACTGTTCGTGTCAATAATGTGAATCTACCTTTTGTTGTTGACACAGCATCAGATGTGTCCCTGTTAAGCATGAAACTGTTTCAGAGACATTTTGTAAAAGAAGCTCTGTGCCCAAGTAGAGTTAATTTGTTAACATATACAGGGCAAAAATTTAACACATTAGTTAAGTACAAGTCAAAATCAGCTACAGTTTTTAGTAGTAGATCAGGGGTGTTCTATTTTGGGCAAAGATTTGATTCAAATGCTGGGGTTAACGATTGATGGGTCGACTATGTCATGTTTGTCAATGGGAGTGGATAAGTGTGAGGGTAAGGATACCAAAATGGATTGGGTAAAGGCTGAGTTTCCTTA
>NW_022728301.1:8632-16343 GCF_011630105.1 Anneissia japonica | reverse complement strand
ATAGAGAAACATAGCATAACATTTAGGCCACAATGGACGCAAGTATGTAAAATAAAAAATATATAATGTTAAGAGCGAGGTAAATAAATAAAATAGTCAAAATGAATCAATGTTATGAAAAAGTATAATAAAAAATGAGTGTAGCATAGCTACATCAAGAAGGTAGGAAATAAGTAAACAACACGTTATAATAAAACCCGTTGATATAAAAATACACGAATGAATAAAATATGTCTAGGTCAAAATCGCAAATAGGAATGAGAGATCAAAAGCGAAAACCAAATAATAACAATGAAAATCAAACAGAAGCCGGGAAATGACAAAAATAAACAGCATGTGTAAAATAATGTAATAATATAACAAACGGTGATACAATTATGTTAGTGGTGGCTGAATGTGTAATCACTAATGATGCCGAGATCTCTGTTGAGGCCAAAGAGGTGAGTTTTGTATTTGAGAATATATTTGAGTTCATTAATTTTTCTGTCTGAATGAGACTTGAAATTACCGGCGATAATGGCAAATTTCATGTTGTTGATACTATGGTTAGGGGCATTGAAATGCTCAGCAACAGGGAATCCGGGGAGATTTTTGCGGATTGAGGACTTGTGGTTATTAATTCTAGTACGAAATTTAGTGCTGGTCTCACCTATATAATGAACAGTGGGGCAAATATTTCAGGTAATTATGTAAATAACATTAGAAGAATCGCAGTTGAAAGGAGGTGGATGAATGGTATGTTTGCTATTAGGAATTTCAATTTTGCTGTCAGTAATGAGTGAAGTGCATAACATACAACTAGGTTTATTACATTTGAGGTTACCGTGGTTAGGGTTATCATTAATATTAGAAGAAGAAGGAAAAGATTTAAGGTTGCTGTGTTGGCGATTGGCAAGGAGAGGGGGACAGTCAAATAAGGTGTTAGTGGATTCGTGCTGTTGAAGTATGGAGAAATCTTTCCTTATGGTGTTAGTGAAAACGGACACTAGAAAACTAGAGGAATTCGGTCAGTGGTGAATTTGGGTCGGGGGCGAGAAGGTCTAGGCGGGATCGTTTATTAGCTTTGGCTATTTGGGATTGGATGAGGGGGATAGGGTAACCGCTGTCAATAAAATATCCCATGAGTAGACCGACATTGGAGGTGTAATCGGCCTCATCTGAACAGATCCGTTTAAGGCGAAGGCATTGGCTATAAATAATAGATTTCTTGAGACTGAGGGGATGAGACCTATAGAAATTAAGGTATGAGTGATTGTCAGTAGGTTTAGCGTAAACTGAAGTGGTGAGGTGACCATTTTGGATAGAGACGGATACATCGAGAAAAGGGATGTTCTGGGATGAGTAGTCAAGTGTGAATTTAATGTGTGGGTGAAATGTGTTTGCATGTCTTTCAAAAAGCAAAAGATTGTCAAGCCCATGGTTCCAGACGAAGAAAATATCGTCTATGTAACGGTGATAATGAGCGGGTTTAATTTTCTCTTCCAGGAATGCCATGAAAATGTTGGCATAGCTGGGCGCCATCTTGGTACCAATGGCTGTACCTTTAACTTGAAGAAAGTGCGCATTATTGAAAACAAAATTGTTATGGGTAAGTATGAAATGGGGAATGCTATTAATATCGTGGATATGTTCGGGTGGAAAATCGTGTTTGTGAAGAAAAGATGAAAGAGCATTCAAGCCTTCGTTGTGGGGGATGTTAGAGTAGAGGGACGAAACGTCCATAGTAACAAGAAGGGAATCTCCAGCAAGTTCAGGGATGGAGGATACAATATTAAGAAAATGAGTAGTGTCTTTAGTGAAACTGGGAATAGCGGGGATGAGAGGTTGAAGAATAGAATCAATGAAGCCGGATATGTGCTATGTCAAACATACTAACCCAAAGAGCTTCTTCCTATTAAATGAAGTCAGCTGTGATTCTGTGAAATACATCTCTGTTACCACAGATCCTATATACAAGTTGTATATACAGTAGATGCATATTGTTGTATAGGATCTGTGGTAAAACTTAGGTGATGTATTCAAAATAGGCTTCAGATTGAACGCCATCACATTCATATTGTCGCTCACTTTCAATTTTCCCACCAAAAAGCTTTTCCCTCAAAAAATCAATGCGGACCGATAAGTAAGCACTCACTGTGCTATATGGTTAGTACTAAACTCGTATAGTGTAGCACAGCAGGTGTAGGTGGAACGATCCCAGACCGATTTTAGCACGGACCAATTTTGACGTGACAGGACCAACGTCTTTCCCACTGGCCGAATCGACGTTGGCCCGATATGGCGAGCCGAGTTGTCATTTAATCGTAAGTAGAGATATCTTAATTTTAAATAGAGATATCTTAGTTTTTAATAGAGATATCTTAGTTTTTAATAGAGATATCTTAGTTTTAACTGAGATATCTCTATTAATAGAGATATCCTATATTTAAATAGAGATATCTCTATTAAAAACTAAGATATCTCTATTTAAAACTAAGATATCTCTATTTAAAACTAAGATACTTTATTTAAAACTAAGATATCTCTATTTAAAACTAATATATCTCTATTAATAGAGATATCATCATTAATAGAGATATCTTAGTTTTAAATAGAGATATCTTAGTTTTAAATAGAGATATCTTAGTTTTAAATAGAGATATCTTAGTTTTAAGTAGAGATATCTTAGTTTTTAATAGAGATATCTTAGTTTTCAATAGAGATATCTCTATTAACAGTGGTATCTCTATTTAAAACTAAGATATCTCTATTAAAAACTAAGATATCTCTATTAAAAACTAAGATATCTCTATTTAAAACTAAGATATCTCTATTTATGATTAAATGACAACTCGGCTCGCCATAGCCCAATGTAAAAGCAAACGTCTAGACAACATCAGAAAAGGTACGTTGGTTCAACGTAGTTTGATGACGTTGCACAAGCATATCGGCCCGATGTTGATTCAACTTGTCGGACCGACGTCTTTCCAACTGTCTGAATCGACGTTGGCCAGATGGAAAAGCAATTGACCGTCTAAAGCAACATCAGAAAAAGTATGTAGGGCCAACTTGGTTTGACGACGTTGCACAAACATTAACGGGCCAACCTTGATCTAACTAATAAATCGGGCCATCTTCCCAACAAGTTGAATCCACATTGGGCCGATGAAAAACCGAACATCTAGCCAACATAAGTGTAAGTACGTTATGCCAACGTAATTATTTGACATTCAACCAACGTCGGGTCAACGTCGCTTGCTAGCTGGGATAGTACGGCCTGATACTATGATGCCATCTTGTACAAATGCAGTACCTTTCACATTTTGCAGCAAAACTTGCATTTTCCTCTGGAATATTACACTTGCACTAGTTATACCAAAAGGAAGTCTCCTAAATTAGTATTGTCCCATCGTTGTGATGAAAGTTGTTACTCACACCTCACACAAAGAAACTTGTATTAGAAATATCCGCTTGTTGCATCTAATGCTGAAAATACAGCTGCACCTGCTAGCTTGGTGTTACTTTTGGTACGAGCGGTAGTGGTACTCTAGGAGGTGTGTTAATGTGATATGGAGTGGCTCCATTATTAAGTCGAATCTTGACAGGGTCAGTTTTCCATAGGCCAATGGTTTGATGATTGATTTTCTGTATGTTGGTACTGATTAGTCCCATCTTCATTGATACACTACGACTCAGCAAATTACTAGTAGTTCCGTTAATACCATGAATATCAAACTTATACCGTTCATTGTTATGCGTTGTTCAATTGTGAATTCCCCTCGCATCTCTAATTTCTTCGTCAATTTCTTGAAAGTTGTGTGTGTAGTTATAAGCTTTGGATTGGGAATTAGACTATTGTAAGTACTTTCGGAAATTATCGTTGCATCAGCTCCTAAATCGATCTTGAATTTAATCGTAACATTCTCGATTTTCAGATTCACCATCCAAGGCTTCTCATCTTTATCACTGCATGTCACAGTGCCTAAAAACAACTCTTCAAACTCATATCACTATGTCATGTGTACGTGTGCAATGGAGTAACTATGGATAACTAACACCAATGTGACTACTGGGAAAAATAAAAATTCCCAAGATTCAGTCTAAAAAATCCCATGATTGCTTTAAAAATCCCAAGATTCGTAAAATATTAGTGTATATATACATAAAGTATATATTTAAAAACCCAATTTTAATGCTTTTCCAATTAATTGCATTATAGTATACTGTACTGTATAACCAGTTCGTTTTGATTCAACTGTGTATAATTTTTTTTTAAGTTGGGGAGGGGGGTAGTGGTAGGGATGTCTAACCTGAATTACCTGTATGTGTATGACAGGGCAATTGCCTTTATTTTATTTTTATTACACAGAAAATATACTATAGCATACTTTATCAGAAAAAAAAGGAGTTAATTTTTAGAACTTCTTTTTTTACACATCTAACCATACAATTATAGGTGATATACACAATAGTGGTAATAATATAAATATTATCAGATAATAAACATGGAAAAAGAAAAAAAAAACAATAAAATAAAAAATGAAAAAAAAGTCATAATAATTAATATTACCAATAATTATGATTCTTGCTCAACTTTACTACCCTACACTGAAGCAAAGAGTAAATCACCACATGGGACACATATCAAGGGATTTAGCTTAAAAGTGCACCTCAATATTTTTGGAAAATGACTGAAATGACTATCAGACAACTTATAGCTCTTTTTGATCAAATAACAACCCTCATTCACAACCGGCCACTATGGTGTAATAAAGGTCATGCACTTATTGTTTTAAAAAATCCAAAATTCCATATAATTTCAAAAATCCCAAGATTTAATGAAAATTCAACAAATTATCTCATGCTGTTACTATCCCATTTACCAGCAAACCCTTTAAAAGGGCATTCAGGCGGGTTGGTCTACCAGGTTTTGCCAGAATCTTATCTCAATAATCCAATTAAACATCAAAGAGAATACCTCTACTTAAGGGTCATTATCATAGCAGGCATTGCTGTTTCTCAATAAATTACCAGTATAGTATTTAAAAACCAGGCTGGAAAATTTTAAAAACCTGTTGTTCAAAATAATTTGGCATTTTTATTACCTTAGCTATAATTTCAGATAAAAATCATAATAGATATGCTTTTGAATTTTAAAAATCAATGACTTATGTTAGAAGTTACAACATGGTTTTTGATTTAATTGTGCTAGTCTTCTTATGAACTATTTCACAACTAATGAGCTTCACTGTTAATCTTGTTACAAAATTCCCTGAAGCAGTAATTAATAGAGATAAGAAGAGATCGGCAAAACCTGGTTGAAAATTGTAAAATTTGGTAAATGGTGAAGTTTCCTCATGTCAAGGTGTCATTAAAAATCACAAGATCTTGGAATAAATCCCAAGCAGTGGTCACAGTGACTCCATGCTTATTCTCCATATATTGTACTACATCAAGATAGAGGACAGTATATGCCTTAGTGGCATTATCATGAAAATCACGATTTATTTTTTAAGGCTGTATTTACGTGAAGAGGAAAATTTTTAGTTTCGTCTACCAAAACCACTCATGGTTTAATAGAATGCTTATAATTAAAGACCGGCACTAACTAACTATAATGTGTTCTTTACATTTCTCTTTAGAGGGAAATTAAGAAATGATACCTTAAACGGTTTGGAATGGATGTGCAGTTACTGCATGCTGCTATTAATTCATAAGGGATTTCTTTGAAATCTAAACATCAATTCCTGTTCTAAGCAACTTTCCATTAAAATATTACTAACATCACCACAGACATTATACACAGAACATACACAAAATATCTTATGATGTGCATTAGCAAATTTTATATTTAAGCCCTATAACAAAAATTTATTATAGAAAAAATGGCATCTAACATCACTATTTACGGTATTTTATGGAGGTCATTAATGGGAGGTAAAATGTTCATTTAGGTTTGAAGGGTGGGGGAGTGAGGGAAAAATGTGCTGGGGGAATGACCCGAAGTGGGCGTGGTCGAGCGCCTCTCAAAATTCAATTCAATTAACATTTATTCATTTAATTAATCAATTAATTAATTAAATAATAATAACTAGAGGGCACTCATAATTCTCCTCAATATAAATTTCCACCACATTTTATCCATGAAAAGAAAAACAAGTAGACTCCTTGGGATTTTAACCCGGGGCTGGTAGTGTGGAATATAACCTGTTTTCACATATATCACTTTGAATTAATGGTCATATGTTGGTTTACACTTTACCAGCAAACTCTTATAAGCACACACGTCTATACGGCAAAACAGTTATAGGCCTACGAGTTTTTCGATCATTGTGCCTTGACCTTGGACCCTGATCCTTTAAAATGTAGTCACTTTCAGATCTTTGGTAAAGGAACATTATGGCCAAGTTTGACAAATGATAAAAACTGTTTAAAAAAATCTTTTTTTTTTTTGTTTTTTTTTTTTTTTGGTAGTGAATTTACCTTTAACCCTTACCCTTCAACATTAATATACTTATAAAAAAAGTTTTTCGTTGATTGTGACCTTGACCTTTCTTGATATTGATAATTTATATATTCAACTTATGTTCAATAGTATGATTACTTACAGTTTAATATGAATATGAAAAAAAATGATAGTTTCTTAGATGAAAGACTTTTGCCACCTCCACTTCACATAACTTTTTCCACACCTTCTCTATGTGGCGCCAAACAAGAAATCCCGACTATCACAATTGCAAATTGTTCAGGAGATTCATGTTTATATTCGTCTTAATGACAAAAATATTCAAATAGTGACCGGAAATGGTACATTCTGACCCTTAACCTATTGTAGGGTCATTTCATGTCAAATTAACCAGAATAAAAGAAATCCTGTATGACCGTCTCAGATTTTTATGAAATGTGTGGAAAACCAACAAAAAAAATAGCCTTTAGGGTCGTGGTTTTTCAAGATGTGCAAACGCAATTTTTACGTCAACTTTGGAAGCATGAGCTAAGTACCAAAGCTGAAGTTTATAGGTAGATCTGGTCCCAAATTTGAATAGGCCTTTATGCCATTCAATTTTAGTTTATTTGATCAGCCTGCGCCAGCATGTGGCTAGGGACAGATAATATATCTGTAATATGAGGTTATATACCCACTCATATGGAGATATGACAATACAAGATCAAAGGTCAAACTTTCAAAAGTGGCATTTCCCGCCATTTTTTGATTTAAAAAAAAGTTGTTTTACAATAGGAACATGCATATGTGGTTATCGAGATACAAGCGTCCAAATCAACAGGCGACCATTTTGAAAAACGCCACCAAATGGGACTCTCCCCCCTCCCTATATCCTGGATGTATAGGAGCTATATTTTTATCTAAATTGGTCCATCTTGCCAAATCTATCGAGAAAAAAGGTATCCTAAAATTAGTCACGGATCTCATGAAAATGACTCTACTATAAAATAACACACTGTCTGATGGAGATTGGTATGGCAGGCCCGTAGCCAGGGGGGGTTTTTATGGTTCGGGCGAACCCCCCTTTTCTAGCGAACCCCCATGTTTTCTAGCGAACCCCCTCGAATTTTTAAATGAGTCTCACCCGTTTTTAAATTGTAGCTTCAGAAGTTCGGAGATTTAAATTAGAACACAATTCCAGCAAACCATGACTTTACGATGGCACATAAGGATGGCAAACATCGATAAAAACCCGGCTGCCGTCTCAACTTTCACTGGCCTTTGGCT
>NW_022728301.1:5623-8360 GCF_011630105.1 Anneissia japonica | reverse complement strand
GACAGCAAATTTATCCTGTACATAAGCCCAGACAGCAGCCCCAAGGGACCCATGTTGGTCTTATATAGTAGCAACATGATAAAATCATGCAAAGAGAGACATGAATGAAACCAACTAGGAATTACTACAGTACTTGTACATTGTAGAATGCTGAAACACCGATGACAGCAATTTTTTCATGTACCAATGACAGCAACTTTATCCTGTACATAAGCCCAGACAGCAGCCCTAGTTTCCCAAATGGACTTATTATTTATAGTATGATATGGTCGAATCTAATAATGATTAGAGATAGTAGAATGCAACTGAAACACCTGATTATGACACAGACAGTGGTTCTGGAGATCAACTTCAGAATAAAACAGGAATTTAGTGAAGGATGGGACCACTTACACTGGAACTTTTAAACATTGGAAAGAAAATCTATTTGACAGCAACTATTTACTACTTCAGCTATAGATTTCCGTTTGATAATAACATTTTGTTAAACACTGACTTCAGATGAAATACAACAATACCATAATACAAACTCAGTAACAAATATTTATTAGATCGGATTAAACTACAGAACATGAATTGTCTATACATGAGAAATGGCACAGCGTCAAGGTCTATTTCAATCAGATTGTTGAAAAATATGTAATCATATTAGAACCTGGTAGCACTTTATTGACTAACATTATAAAATGTATTAACTTTTGACAGCAGTTTCTTCTGGGTTACAGATGTAACAGCATTATACTATAGTTAAGTCAATAAAGCCAGTCAAAAATACCAGTTTTGAATTTTACATTGCTTCTTCTACTATTACAACAAATGTGTCCACCATATGGATTATGGATTCATTGTAAATCAAGTATCTATATTTTTGTCCTGCATTTGTTAGAAAACAATAAATACTTAAAAACTTAAACTGAGGTATTGTGCATTGAGGTAATAACATGTTTGTAGTAACAGGTTTGTTTGTATCTTGTTTGTACTTTGTATTAGTAGAGCGGCTAAGGAGAAAAATCGTGCACTTTTGGAAGAAAGCATGAAACTTCTCACAGTGATACTATGATACCTAAGGATCACTAAAAAAATAGACCCCAAAAAATAATCCACTTAGTGGCTGCCATCTTGAAATTTAAAATGGCCACCAAAATATTGGATTTTTATCAATAATGTTTTTGATCTACTTTTTTATTATATGATGCAAAAACGCTTCTAGACAGTCGAATACAAAATGTTTTATTCGTGTATACATATACCACAGGTGGGCAAAGTGCGGCCCGCGAAAATAAATTAAAAACCCTATGTGTGACCCCAAAAAATAATCCGCTTAGTGGCCGCCATCTTGAAATTTAAAATGGCCCCCAAAATATTGGATTTTTATCAATAATGTTTTTGATCTACTTGTTTATTATATGATGCAAAAACGCTTCTAGACAGTCGAATACAAAATGTTTTATTTGTGTAAACATACCACAGGTGGGCAAAGTGCGGCCCGCGAAAATAAATTAAAAACCCTATGTGTGCGGCCTGCCAAGCAACATTGGCTAGAAAACATCTTATTGTTTACGGCCAGACGCATCTTATTGTTTACGGGCAGACGCCGATTACGTAAATCAAAAAAGTAACATTAAACTGAGAATAAATTGGTGTAAAAGCAGTGCTTTGAAGATTTTGGAAACTCAATGGAAACATCAAAGTTTGGGTGCATCTGCATGCAGTTTGAATGCATTTAGCACTGTTTCTGTCATTATTTGATTAGTTATACCACAATGCTACGCAGCAACATTGATTCTATGTTACTTCATTATAATACAGGTATGACTTCTAGAGTATTCTTTGGCAAACAGTATATCAACAAACAGTATAAGGAAATTTTTTTTATTTGACAGGATATTTCCGATACGATACTGCCATCACTCGCATTTATTCGAGCTCTGTTTTCACCATTATTTAATTATATAAACAGAGCGCTACACACACAAATTAATTATATACATACATATATACACATATATATATTATATAATTATGCATATTTGAAAATGATATCTAGTTTATTCGATATTATTGCCTTCATACCATTACTTGAATGTGATATTTAATTTATGTCTACATAATTTCATTTATGCTAAAGTTATCTATATACTTTTCTTAATTTTTCTTGATTTTTCTTTTATTTCTTTTCACTTTCTCCATTATATTCATTTTCTATTCTTTTTATTTCTTTTCCTTTCCAGCTTTTCTTTAATTTTCTGTTTCTTTTCCTTTTAATATTTACATATGTGTTTATATACCATTTGAAAATGATAATTAGCCATCTCATAGGCATGAGGTTTATTCGATATTAGTGTCTTCACACCATTAATTTTAATATTTGATTTATTTTTACATAATTTCATTTATGCTAAAACTAGCTTTAATATAAATGATCTTTAATATCTGCATCTATCTCTCTCCCCAGGGACGATTTGAAGACTGAGTAGACTCAAAATCGATTAGGTTTTAGGTTTTAATTCAAAGAAAATACCACTATGGCACTTGCCACCTAATTTTCGCCTCGGATTTTTTCCACTAGAAGATTTCTTTTCCATCCAGCTATTTTTCCAGTCTATTTTTTAAGGCTGTTTTCCAACTGTTATTTCCCCCCGGCTGTCTTGTCCCAGTATTTTCCGTTGTATTTTTCCTCCTAGTTTTCCAACTGAATGTTTTCATCAGTTTACCTATATGTGTAAGGTGGAACACA
>NW_022728301.1:3213-5561 GCF_011630105.1 Anneissia japonica | reverse complement strand
AAAGCCTTATCCAATCAATTAACTGATTGACTCTTGATGCATTTGAAATACTAATGAAGCCAAAAGACTCATTGTAGAAACGTGATTTTAAAAAGTTTGCTTCCGTGTTCAAACAAAAAAACAGGAAACCTCTTTTTAACATTGAGTACTCTTTTGTAATATAAATAGCACACTTATTTCCTAGTCGATCTATATATCCTACTTAAGTTTTACTGCATCAGCTAATAATAATCTGGCAAGGAGTGGAAATATTATTTCCACCATTAAGAATGTCTGGTAGTGGCCATTCTTATACTATGCCAAACATTTTCCCGTAGGTTTTATTGGGTTAACTCACAAGCTGATCTATTATGATATTCAATTGGTGTGATATGTGCTGTAAATATGAATACATAGGCTAAAATTAATTATTTTGGCGGCCATATTAAATTTCAAGATGGCGGCCATTTTGAAATTTAATATGGTGGTCATAATTTCTGATGGCTGTATGGTAGTCCCTGTTATGGAAAACATGTGCAACGGTCTTTGATTGACAGTGCTAGGTACTGTAGATATGAATATTGACAAAAATATAATTAATTTGGCGGCCATCTTGAAATCCAATATGGCGGCGCCATCTGATATAATTTCTGATGATTGCACTACACTCCTTGATATTGTAAAAATGGGTAATGATCTTCAATTGGCAATGACGTGCTGTAGGTATGAATATATTGGCTAAAATCAATTATTTTTGCGGCCATATTGGATTTCAAGATGGTGGCCATTAGGAGGCGTTATCTTTTGGGGTCTATTTTTTTTAATGATCTTTAGGTGTCATAGTATCACTATGGGAAGTTTCATGCTTTCTTCCAGAAGTGCACGATTCTACCTGAAATTCAACTTTAGTCACTCTACTATATTGAAATGCTAAAACGCATTGTTACCTCAGTGTACAATACCTCCGTTTTTAATTTTATAAGCGTTTACTGTATTTGTTTATACTTACTAATGTAGAAAAATTAAAGTAGTTTCATATAAAATTTTAGCCCGGAAACCTAGACTCAGAAATACCGGGATGGTGTCCGGCGGGGGATAGTTTAACTATTAGTTAAGTGTTTCTTGTTTTTGCTTAATACAGCTTTTAACATGTTATTACCTCAATGCACAATACCAGTTTAAGATTTTAAGTATTTATTGTTTTCTAACAAATGCAGGACAAAATGGAAGTATTTCCATAAATTCTAGCCCCGAAACCTAGACTCAGAAATACCGGGATGGTGTCCAGCGGGGAATAATTTAACTATTAGTTAAGCGTTTCTTGTTTGTGCTTTGTATCGTACTGCTACAAACACATTGTTACCGCAATGTACAATACCGCAGTTCAATTGTGTATGCAATATATTAAAATCATATAGATACTTGATTTACAATCAATCCATAATCCATATGGTGGACACATTTGTTGTAATAGTAGAAGAAGCAATGTAAAATTCAAAACTGGTACCACGTTATTGACTAACTATAGTATAATGCTGTTACATCTGCAACCTAGAAGAGACTGCTGTCAAAAGTTAATACATTTTATAATGTTAGTCAAAAGTGCTACCAGGTTCTAATCCTATGATTACATATTTTTCAACAATCTGATTGAAATACACCTTGACGCTGTACCATTTATCATGTACAGACAATTCATTTTCTGTAGTTTAATACGATCTAATAAATATTTGTTACTGAGTTTGTATTATGGTATTGTTGTATTTCATCTGAAGACAGTGTTTAACAAAATTTTTATTATCAAACGGAAATCTAAAGTAGTAAATAGTTGCTGTCAATTGGACTTTCTTTCCAGTGTAAATGGTCCCATCCTTCACTTAATTCCTGTTTCATTGTGAAGTTGATCTCCAGAACCACTGTCTGTGTCATAATCAGGTGTTTCAGTTGCATTCTACTATCTCTAATATATATTAGATTCGACCATATCATACTATAAATAATAATTTCATTTGGGAACCTAGGGCTGCTGTCTGGGCTTATGTACAGGATAAAGTTGTTGTCATTGGTATTTATGTTACCCCCAATGTGTAATAGTGCCAATAAAAAAAAAATCATCCGTGTCTCTCTTCACATGATTAATGTCATTTTTGGGTGGCCTTTAATGTCACTGTTTAGGGTCACGTACATGAAAAAAATTGCTGTCATCGGTGTTTCAGCATTCTACAATGTACAATTAGTAATTTCTAGTTGGTTTCATTCATGTCTCTCTTTGCCTGATTTTATCATGTTGCTACTATATAAGATCCCCGTGGGTCCCTTGGGGCTGCTGTCTGGGCTTATGTACAGGATAAAGTTGCTGTCATTGGTAT
>NW_022728301.1:0-2771 GCF_011630105.1 Anneissia japonica | reverse complement strand
TAATTTTATTATATTACCACCTTTTCATTACATAGATCTTTTTCAAAACATAGGCCAAACTTCTTTTATAACATTATTATAGACCCATTAAACACAAAAACTGCTCTGGCTTCGGGGGCTTCGCCCCCGCCCCCACCGTGGCCCCAGGCACCTGAACCCCACCAGGGGTGGCGACAGCAGGGGGGGGGGGGACTCTAATATCGATTTAATAATCCTTTGAAACCCCTGAATTGTCAAAATTTTCGGGGGCTTCACCCCCAGGCCCCCTTTTGGAACCTATTAATTGAAGCTCGCCCCCGCCCACTTTGCTTTCGTTGGGGAAATCTGGCCCCTCGTCGGGGCACCGCCCCCCCCCCCCGGGAAAATCCTGGTGCCACCTCTGGACCCCACGCCCAGAGAACCCCCCTTGAAATGACCTGGCTACGGGCCTGTATGGAGTTCCACAAAGTTGAAGCTGCCTCAGTAAAAGCTCTAGGTGGATGTTCTAGTCTTTTGAACAACGAGCTGACAGTGAGCACCTGGCCTAAGAGCTCTTGTGGGCTCAGTAAATGTGCGCAAGCTCAGATAGGTAACCAGGCGCCAGATTGTGCTGTGCCTTGTATGCCAGGACCAACACCTTGTATTTTATCCGTTGCTGCACGGGTAACAAATGCATGCCGGCAAGCACTGAGGAAATCTGATCAAATTTACGTGTCCTTGATTAAGCAGGCAGCAGTAACTATAGGCGTTGCAGGATCTTCGTCTGGTTCTCCGGAAGACCAATGAAGAGTGCGTTACAATAGGCAAGCCTTGGTCCAACAAAAGCATGTCTGTGAAGTTGGTTCCTAGTTCCTAGTTCCTTATTCAAACTACATTAAAGGGATAGTTACAAAATATTTTTTAAATGTTATTAAATGTTTTAAATGCTATTATTTGATAATATTTTAACATGAGTATAACACTCAAATTATACTATTATTTGGTAATATTTTGACATGGGTATATGACCTTTAATCACTTCTATCATTTCCAGCCACAGTTACGTCACTTATGTTGCAAACACGCCCTCTACGGCGAATAAGTAACTAGCTTCTAATTCGACATAACAATCCAATTATACTAATATTTGATAAAATTTTGACATGATTATATGACCTTTAACCACTTTTATCATTTCCAACCACAGTTACGTAACTTAATTTGCAAATACGCCCGCTACGGCGAATAAGTAACTAGCTTCTAATTCGCTGTAACATTCAACCTAAGGTATTATTTTGTCATCTTCTGACATGCATATATGACCTTTGACCACATCTATCAATTCCAACCACAGTTACGTGACTTATGTTGCAAACACGCCCTCTACGGCGAATAAGAAACCAGCTTCTAATTCGAAATAACAATCAAATTATATTATTTTTTGGTAATATCTTGACATGGGTATATGACCTTTAATCACATCTATCATTTCCAGCCACAGTTACGTGACTTTATTTGCAAACACGCCCTCTACGGCGAATAAGTAACTAGCATCTAATTCGCTATAACATTCAACCTATTCAACTATTTGGTCATATTTTGACATAAATATCTGACCTTTGACCTTATCTATCATTTCCAACCACAGTTACGTGATTTTATTTGCAAATACGCCCTCTACGGCGAATAAGTAACTAGCTTCTAATTCGACATAACAATCAAATTATACTATTATTTGGTAATATTTTGACATGGATATATGACCTTTAATCACATCTATCATTTCCAGCCACAGTTACGTGACTTATGTTGCAAACACGCCCTCTATGGCGAATAAGTAACTAGCTTCTAATTCGACATAACACTCAAATTATACTATTATTTGGTAATATTTTGACATGGGTATATGACTTTTAATCACATCTATAGTTCACAGTTTTTCACAAAATTTGTCTAAAAATTTATTTACATTCACATCATCGGTATTAGTTGTTAGTGTATCTAATAATTTACTGACTGCTAGTTTAAATTTTTCTTCTCTAATTTTATCCCATTTAAACTTGGGTGCTTTGATGCTACTGCCATATTTTTGTTTCCCATTTTTCTTCAGAATACCGGTTCTGTTAATGTTAACATTAGTGTTAAGCTACATAGGCATGTCAAGTTTCTGGATATGGAAAGACAGTGAATTCATTAAATATTATTTAATTAGGCCTAATTCATATGATGTAATGGCATAGTATACTACTTGTTTCTTGGTGAGCGATAAATGTAAATTCTCCGTTAATGTCACCTTTTTGACGTCCATTTATAATACGCAAGTGTTACGTATAAATAAACAATCCATTTACGTTTAAATTAAAATTATTAATGTTATATTTAGATACTTTATGAAATGACATATTATAATCAATTTGACAATGCATCAGGGGGACCACTCGCTAGTCATAAGGTTCGCTATTCATAAGGTCCACTGTTAATAAGGTCCGCTAGTTATAAAGACAATTGTTTACAAGGTTCACTATTAATAATCTTTAAAAAGTCCAGTATTCATAAAGCTCATTATTTATAAGGTTCGCTAATTATTAAACGCTAGTCAAAATTTAAAAAAAGATCCAATATTCATAATTAAAAAGGAACCATATAATGTAACAGTAATGAAACTCAAATACGTAAGATGTTGCCTTTAGAAACACTAAAAATTTTTTGGCGAATATTTCGGCTACTTCTGTAGTCTTTGTCAACGCTTGACATATTCACCAAATAAATTTTAGTGTTTCTAAAGTCAACATCTTACGTATTTGAGTTTCATT
>NW_022728300.1:293-917 GCF_011630105.1 Anneissia japonica | reverse complement strand
ACGTTCGTCAAAGTTGGAGCGCCATCAAGTCTGGTATCGGCGTGCCGGCTAAGTCTCTGTGCGTCTGCCAACATTTCGTTCTTCACAAACCTGAAATTTCTGAACGGACCGTGCGGGGCATCGTATCTGGATCCGTTGCGGGAATGCGGTGCCGAAGGAACGGATCGCACCTGTCAACGAGCCGTGTCGGACGCTCTCAAATGGGATGCCGACCATCGTGGATGTCCGGTCGTGGAACTGGGAGGGACGGCCGGATCCATCTACTACTTCGTGCAGTTTGCGCTCGTGTACATGCCGACCGGAATAGCACCGGCGATGCTGCACATAACCAATTCGTCCGATGGCTTTCGTAGCGGCAGCGGTTGGGGGTGGTACAGAAACGCGGGCATACCGATCGTCGTGGCGACCCTGCTTGTGGACGTGTTCGCAGGAGCGATCGTCTACCCTCTGTCTTCGGAATACGTGGTGCACGCGTTCGTGTTCGACGCCGCGATCTCCAGGTACGCATCGCTCTCCGACGTGTGGGAGGCGGCGTCTCTGGCCAGCGTAGCGATCGCCACCGTCGACCTCGTCAGAAACGTGCTCGTCTACAAACTCGGGCCGTGCGCCTTCGACGGTCGGGAC
>NW_022728300.1:0-279 GCF_011630105.1 Anneissia japonica | reverse complement strand
CCCGTGCGCCTTCGACGGTCGGGACGTGATGGAGTGCGATACGTCCTTGGGTGACTGCTACGAAAACCTTCTAGACCTCAGCGCCAACAGCATCGACGCCGCCGACTGTCCGATTAACAAGGTCGGACGACACTGGGCGATCGTTCTCACTGCCTCGCAGGCCATCAGGTTCTGCGTCGTGGTCGTTCTCCAGAGTTTCCTGCTTTCGCGGAAGGGGGTCAGGTTGTTGCGATCCGGCGACAAACGAGGCGAGAAGGACGAAGCCAACGACGACCACGA
>NW_022728299.1:0-752 GCF_011630105.1 Anneissia japonica | reverse complement strand
ACAAATCTAGAAGCAACATCATTCTCAACAAGTTCATTTCTAACCTGGCCGAGATCAATAAGTCTTTATGATCACGCAATAAGACGTTTTGACAATAATTATATGTTGTAGTTCCACATTTAGAGTGAAATTAAGGGGCGCATAATTAAGTACAGTATATCCATTTTACACAAAAAAAATGTACGCCTCACTTGAATAAATGCCTCCCTCAAATAAATGTCCCATCAAAAATCCTTCTCAACATTACAGTAAATGCCTTGTGGCATTTATTCGAAAAAATAGTGTATATAGTAGGTATAGGTGTAGGTAATGCTTATCGATAACTTGATATGCATCAATTAATAATGTTCTTGATGTACTTAATATAGAACTGAACAAATTAATAGGTTTTTTTTTTGTTTTTTTGTTTGTTAAGGTGAACATCAGATGGAGTTAATGGACTATGTTGCAGCTAAATTCCACGAAGAAGCTGGAGTATTTAAACTACTTGTAAGTAATATTGTTTGATAAAATCAGGCTGATCAACATTGAGGAACTAAGCACAGTTCTCCCTAAAAAAAAAATACCCTCCAATTTAAGTGAAAGACAACCTCCAATTAATGACTAAATTTATGAATCCTCAAATGAACAACTATCTTATATCTTTCTGATAATAATTCTTTAAACATCCCAAGCTCCATCTTTGATTGCAGGCCTGTAGCCAGTGGTTGGTTTTATAGTGCAGGCAAACCCTCCCCCCCCCACCCTTTTTG
>NW_022728298.1:0-608 GCF_011630105.1 Anneissia japonica | reverse complement strand
ATATATATATATATATACATATATATATATAGGCCTATGTACATATATAAAGAACTTTTCGTGAAGGGCAATGATTATTATCATGATTATAACATCATGTTCCTATTTCAGCTCTGTTATTATTATTTATCTATTTTGTTTATATTGTGTTTACAGTGTTACGCATCGAACCTAATTTGAATATTTTTTACTATGATTTTAAAGCTGCTACCTACAGTATAAGCTTATCTAGCTTAACCATAACTCCACTCTGTTTAAGCGTTCCAGTCAGTTCTATGATATGGGTACTATACTTGAGGTTAGATATTTGCGTATACTCTGTATGTTTCTTTGGTTAAATGAGTGTAATACTCGCCTTCATAGCGTGAGGTTGCAGGTTCGAATTTCGCCAGAGACACCTTTTTTCATACAACTGAACTTTTAGTTCGAAGGGGCCTATGCTTGATAGGATTATAGCGTCATGTTGCTATTTGAGCTTTGTTATTATTATTTATTTATTTGTTTATATATATATATAGTGTTTACGGTCCGGTCCTAATTTGAATTTACTATGATTTCCAAGCTGCTGCGACCTATAAACATATCCAGCCTAACTAAAGCTCCACCGT
>NW_022728297.1:0-629 GCF_011630105.1 Anneissia japonica | reverse complement strand
TAAAACCATGATGAAAATGCTTATATTTAGTTTCAAACACACGTGTGTCGCCTATATTATAAATAAGATAAGCCCTATGTCGTATTGTTTTCTATATGGGGAGTGGGGTAGGGTGGGTATGGTAAATTACTTACCGGGAAATGAGGATTGTATATTATTATTATTATTATTATTATTATTATTGTTATTATTATTATTATGTTGTAATGATGTTGTTTGTTTTCTGTTCTTTAATTTTAGTTCCCCCTCTGAAGCTGGAAACCTTGTTTTTGCAAAATAAATTAATGCAATTTGCTAATATAGGCCTAATCAATAAATTCCTCATCAACCGATAAAACCTTAAACATTCTTAGAATTGACATAAGATTACTGATGTCGTACACACCCTTCAGTGTGAAATGTGGCTTGCTTAGCAAGCACATCTAACATCTAAGGAAAGAAGAGCTAAGATTGGTACCAGATAAAATAATTTTGTTATCAACATTAATACATTATGCTAATTTTCATCTTTGTAAGCGCATGAGACAGTGCAAATTATTTCTGTGACAGCCTTTTGAAGTGTGTAAAGCTCCATTTAATCCCATGCATAGTCAAAATATTGGGGGATGATACAATGGATCACCCCCCCC
>NW_022728296.1:0-724 GCF_011630105.1 Anneissia japonica | reverse complement strand
CTGATCCCTACCTGAGTGACTGGATAAAGGATCAGTAAACATATTTGCCCATCCAATAATTATTTCACAGTATTATTTATTTTAAAGTTTTGTTTAATTTTGTTTTAATCAGGGTACATTCAAGATGCTAATCTATTAGTTATATCTGAGATGATGGGTAGAGGTTGGAAAGCTGTTGCTAGGAGTCTTGAAATAACATAAGCAGAAATAGACGATGTAGATACAAAGTTTAAGAGACAGATTGTGGGAACTACTTTAGAAATACTTATCCGATGGAGGAACAAACAAAGAACAAATGTAAATCAACTCACAATATTGAAGCCAGAATTGATTGAAAATGATAACAAAATCGCTGCTAATTTATTAGACACATACTACTTTAATCAATAAATTAGAGTTGTACCTATAGGAAAAGACAAGACGAACAACAATGCAGTTATCTGAGTCACAGCCACGTTGAGGGCAGTGTCACATCCATGTTGTTTTTTGAATCACTATCAGAAAGAACAAAACAATTTCAATTAAAGATATTGGGCTACAGGGGTGACGCCAGAGATGGCTGGGGGATATAGCCCCCCCCCCACCTGGGGGCTATAACCTCCGCGCCCGGGGAAGCATAGCCCCCCCCCCCCCTGTCGGGGAAGACGATACATTTTGTCGGGGAACAAACAAATAAAAAAAAATATTTACATGTAATATTCGTTTAGTCACCATATCGTTTGTG
>NW_022728295.1:0-2997 GCF_011630105.1 Anneissia japonica | reverse complement strand
TGCCGCAAGACCAAACACCTCCATGGATTTTCTAATCATCTAGGCCTATTACTTAAAACTCTGAGCAGTCTTCTTGCGCTAATTATACATTTTGAACGTTGTAAAAGAGGAACGATTGCCGCAAGACCAAACACCTCCATGGATTTTCTAATCATCTAGGCCTATTACTTAATACGTATCGTTGTAAATTTTTAAAAATATGAAAATTAATTGTGATTAAATCGTATTAAGTATTATAAAATACAATAATTTGCTTTAAATTTGGATGTTATTTTATGTAAATATCATGCAATTCAGCTGGATCTGCCATTAGATAATACAGTTGAATTGAATAGTCATAACAGTACTTCAGAAAACCCTTTCATTGGGAAATCAGAAAAACGTACCGGTAGGTAAAAACAGCCCTGAAAAATTGCCTCGAAAAAATAGACCCAGAAAATATGGTAAAAATATGGTAAAATTTGCCCTGGAAAAATTCCGGGGCGATTTTTACCGTATACACTCATAGCTCAGCCTTTAAACCGATGTTACGCAACCTATGGGTTGCGACCCAATGATTGGGTCACAGAAAATTCTTGTTGGGTCGCATAATTTTCTTATTACGAACGACGTCAACTCAAATATTACGAAATGTAACTATTTGCAGCGAATCATTTTGTAACATATCGGGTGCTATTTTCGCAACCGGCATAGCCACTGTTTGTTCTAGTGCACTTTATAAAAAAATAATAATATGTGGCGTATACGTCAGCAGTTTACTTTTGTAACTTTTGAGATATTAATAGTTTCATGTTCAATAATATACTATCAAAACATTTGTATTTCAGGTATGACAACTTGAAAGTTTTTTAGTCTTGTTAATTTCAATGTGTTTGGCTTTCAGATTTAAACTATATCGAATCATTGTGTGACATATCGGGTTCTATTTTCGCAACCGGCATAGCCACTGTTTGTTCTAGTGCACTTTATAAAAAAAATAATAATATGTGGCGTATACGTCAGCAATTTACTTTTGTAACTTTTGAGTTATTAATAGTTTCATGTTCAATAATATACTATCAAAACATTTGTATTTCAGGTATGACAACTTGAAAGTTTTTTTAGTCTTGTTTATTTAAATATGTTTGGCTTTCAGATTTAAACTATATCGACATTTTGCTCTTCAATAAATGTGTCTATGTCTTCCAATAACCTATACATATTTCTGGTAGCAGTACTTCAAACGTAGGGCCTATATAGGGGGCCTATATATTTAAAATTTATTTCGTGGGTGATAAGAATCTCTTATGAATGTAGTAGTGGTATCAGTTGATTGGTTGATAAAAGAATCAAGTTGGCATGGTTCTTCTGATCTCCGTTATAGCTCGCGGGTATAAAACGACGGACGTGATTTATTGACTTTAACACTCGAATACCATATTCTATCATTTTATTATGAAATTCCGGTGATAAATTTGAAATTAAAATTAAAATAACAACAATAGGCGTCCGAATACCCAAAATATTTCCTGATTGCATTACCTTAATTTAATTTTTGATCTTTGTTTTACAAGCTAACTTATCTGATATTTTGCTTTTAATGCTTAGTAGCGTGTTCCTGTGCAGAAGGATGGGAATCGTTTGCCAGCAGTTGTTATAAGTTTGTTCACACCATTGGAGACAGTTGGGAAGGCGCCAGGACTGCATGTCTTAGTATGAAGTCAAACCTTGTCGTTGTGGGAAATCAAGAAGAGAACGAATTCCTGATCAAACAATTTCGTAATAATTTCTGGCTAGGCCTAACCGATATGAAGACGGAAACCCACTTTATATGGGTTGATAGTGGTGAATGCAGCAATTTTTCACGTAAGCATATTTGCTAGTTAGGCCACTGCAGAGACCTCACAAATGTTTTTTTTTTTTTTAATTTAATTTTGACTTTAATCATTTGAAATACTGTACTTTTCTCTTAAAATCTTGAAAATTCTTTAAATAGGTCTATCAAGGCCTGATTAACATTTCAATACTTAGATCAGTACGAAACAAATTAGAAATACTATTAAACATTTATCGCAACCATGCAACGAATATTACTTCGGTAGTCTTTGTCAACGTTTGACATGAAATGAACATTCTGATAATTTGAAAAATGATTAATTAGCTTTTATATCTGAGCTATCTCAGAATGTTAATTTTTATGTAAAGAGTTGAAATATTCTTTGCAATCAATTTTAGTGTTTCTAAACGTCTACCCTTCTCATCTACGACATAAAGCGCTTGTAATTCGTATTCACAATTTGCATTAATTCCATTAATTTTATTTATATTTTAAAATTAGTCTTTTATGGTAAATTTAGTGGCACGTTACACATCTAGGCTATGTGTTGTCCAATATGTAGGGATTTAGTTTAGGCGACCTCGATTTATCTACGAATCTTACAATCTTATAGAGTGCCATTTCCGGCCATCTAGGGGTAATTATAAATTTTCCTACCTCAGCGCCAACCATGGTGGGACTGGGGTGGTATATACCCTCCTTAGCCCCACCCCCATCATTTCCTGAATATGTCACTGAAAAACCGTTTAATACTGTTGATATTGCATATTCAAAATCAATTAAGACCTCAAATTATTAAAAATGTTTGAGCACGAGGTGGCTCTGCTACCTCGACCCCAGCAGGAATCTGTGGTCCCAGCCATTTTGGTCCACTCTCCACAAATTTGCACCCGCCCAATAAAAATCATGCGTACGGACCTGCATAACAGGGGCGGGTCGTATCAGAGGGACACAAAATATTCAGAATAGAAAATGAGTAGCGCTAATTCCAATAAATGCATTGAAATTTTCAAGTTTAGTGGCAAAACGGAGGTGGGGGCACGTGCCCACTTCTGGATCCGCCCTGCATAAAATGTATTATGGAACAGGACTTAATAACAATGTGGATCTCATTAACTTATTGTTTCTGATGTGTACTTTTAACCATCGTCAATTTTTATTCAATTGTTGAATGGTATATG
>NW_022728294.1:0-641 GCF_011630105.1 Anneissia japonica | reverse complement strand
ATGATAATAATAATAATAATAATAATAATAATAATAATAATAATAATAATAATAATATACTAAAACCCACCTTAAGGGGAAAATAACACAAAAGATATTCCCCTTAAGAAAATAATAATAATAATAATAATAATAATAATAATAATAATAATAATAATAATAATAATAATAATAATAAGATATTTCTCCTTAAGAAAATAAAAATAAAAATAACTATAATAATAACAATAATAATAATAGCAGCAGTAATAATAGCAGTAATAAGAGCAATAACGAATGACCATAATAATAATAATAATAATAATAATAATAATAATAATAATAAATGAGGGATAAACATGAATAACAATATGATTGTGAACTCTTACGGAGATGCATATGAAGAGGTGCGAATGAAGATGATGAATGATGATAATGAATGAATGAAGAATAAAGATGATGAAAATGAGGACGATAATGATGATGATAATTATAATAGTGTTAACGTATGAGTATAGGTGAACATATCCACCAAGGCTATCGCCACGCAAACGTACTATACCTGGACACCCAATGAGCTCAAATCTGAGGGCAATATGATACATCCAGTGTACAGGCATGATCATGATGAACCTCGCTTTAACGCCTTCTTCAAAGTAGTT
>NW_022728293.1:0-618 GCF_011630105.1 Anneissia japonica | reverse complement strand
TTCAAACTTTCAATGGAATAGTGTTTGTTTCAGGCTATCTCGCTTTGCCTAACCCTAACCCTAACCCTAACTCTAACCCTAACCCTAACCCTAACTCTAACCCTAACCCTAACCTAACAAAAAAAAGTTCAAACTTTTTAACATTGTCACTTTTTTCACAAAAGTGCTTATCTCGCCGAGTTGAGCACTTTTGTGCAAATTTTTGACTTTCCGCCATATTTCGAGTACTTTTGAGAAAAACTTCAAACTTTCAAAAGAATAGTGTTTGTTTCAGGCTATCTCACCGTGCCTAACAAAAAAAATTACATTTTGACTCAACTTTTTAACATTGTCACTCTTTGCACAAAAGTGCTTATCTCGCCGAGTTGAGCACTTAGTGCAATTTTTTGACTTTCCGCCATATTTCGAGTACTTTTCCGAAAAACTTCAAACTTTCAATGGAATAGTGTTTGTTTCAGCTTATCTAAATTTGCCTAACCCTAACCCTAAATCTAACTCTAACCCTAACCCTAACCCTAACCCTAACTCTAACCCTAACCCTAACCTAACAAATAAAATTACATTTTGACTCAACTTCTTAACATTGTCACTTTTTGCACAAAAGTGCTTATCTCGCCG
>NW_022728292.1:0-730 GCF_011630105.1 Anneissia japonica | reverse complement strand
ATATCTCTATTTACGATTAAATGACAACTCGGCTCGCCATAACAATTAGTAATTTTCACACTAATGCATCGAACACATATAATGACCAACAATAAATGCCTATACTGTACAACTCGTAGGTAGAGGCGTTGATCAGGGTGGAGGAATTTCAATCTTCAGAGAGAGAGACTCGTATTAAAAGTATCGCACACTTTATTCCAACTAGAGTTGGAAATTGAACTCTTAAAATTACATAGCCCTAAATTATTTCAGTTGCATATATTTTGCCAATGAAATATTCATATAACATAAAATGCAATATTCATTATTTAAATGGGTCTTTAAATTAATTCTTATTATTTATTTTGGCTGTTGGCTTTTAGCTACTGATGAATTAATACGGTAATACTAGATTTGAAAATAATAACATGACTAATTTTATATAGGCGTACTATTTGATTTAAATATATATAACCATGCAAGATATAAATAAAATAAATGAAATATTTATTACAAAGCTTTTCACCATGTTCCATTCTTGCTCTCCCTACCCCTTACTTTAAATTTCAAAGTTAAAATTGAGTATTTAAAAAACAATTACAAACAACAATAATTATCTCTATAAATTAATATAAGCCGTTAGGCCTATGCTTCATACAATCTCGCCTAGGTACATATAAATTTCAAAAAATTATGAGTTACAATTTTTTTGTGATTTAATAATGTTCTTGTATTGGGTCTTATAGTACAG
>NW_022728291.1:0-621 GCF_011630105.1 Anneissia japonica | reverse complement strand
TTGCTTAAACATTTAAAAACAAAACACTGAAATTTCAGAAATTCACAAAACAAACGTAAAAAAAACAATGGATAAAAAGCACAGCACCAGACAAATAAAAAAAATTAAAATGATAAAAATGAAAGAAATAAAAAAGGCATTTAAAAAAAACATTAATCAAAATTAAATTTTTGCCGAAGTGGGGGGGGGGGTTAGGACCCCTGATCCCCCAGATCCGCTAATGTGAATTGCGAGAAAATCTAACTCGGTCGGGGACTGGATGAACACTCTCTTCTTCCCCCTCCCCCCACCTCCTCTCTTCTTCCCTCTTTTCTTGCATTTTTTTCCGATCATACAAAAATCTCTATATAGACACTATATATTTTGTGCCAAAAAGTGGGGGAGGGATGAATTCTGAATAGACGAGTCGCACCCACCTGCATGTTTAATCACGTTTGATAATAATTGATGTTTTTTATTATTATGGTAGATTACGGTAAATAATAAATGAATAGAATATTAAAATAGTATAGGGTTATTCTATACTTCTGAGGATTACCATAACCACAACTTGTAAACTACTATCTGTGTGTATACAGTAGGTTCTAACACAATAAAAGTTCTATTGTTTCATATTCCAGT
>NW_022728290.1:0-575 GCF_011630105.1 Anneissia japonica | reverse complement strand
ATTTTTATTATTAGGTGGGACGATTTTTATTATTAGGTGGGACGATTTTTATTAGGTGGGACGATTTTTATTAGGTGGGACGATTTTTATTAGGTGGGACGATTTTTATTAGGTGGGACGATTTTTATTAGGTCGAATGATTTGTAGAGTGGGCCAAAATGGCTGGGATCGCCTAAAGCACCGTTCCACAACCAATGAGTCGCGACCCAATGTTTGGGTCACGGAAACATTTAGATATGTCACATAATCTACAGTATTCAAGAAGGGAAAAGGTTGACAGAAAATGAAAGTGAGGTTTTATAATTTATTTTAATAAGAAAATAGTTTACAATACTTTTGTTTTTCATAAGTTATCTAATTTGCTGGGTAGCTTCTAATCTTAAGGAATGTCTGCCACATCCTACAATTTCAATTTTTTTTAATACTTATTTGTAATTAATGATAATGATTGAATGAATAAAATGTTTTGTGATAGTGATTGTAATGGGACCCACTTTAGATGACCTTATGAACCCTCCGACCACTAATAATGGTTTTAATTTTGAATAAAAATATAATTTTATTTTTGGCCAGTT
>NW_022728289.1:0-905 GCF_011630105.1 Anneissia japonica | reverse complement strand
AAAGGTTCATAAAGCGTCCGTTCTCGATACCTTCTCTCACAACGCGATCGAATCTGAAACTGTGATGATCACTATTCGAGCATGTCGACACCCTCCGCGACATACATGGAGGATACGAAGTATCTATCATCGACGAAGACGTGGAGAGATTTACCGACTGGTCATCTTCGATCTCCTCGTATTTTACTCTCGAAGACGGTGTCGACGTCGAATACAAGCTGTACTTGTACGTCGATCACACGTTCGAAGAAGGTGCGTTTGGACGCGAGTTGTGCAAGCTGAAGGGAAGCACCACGCTCCAGTTACGCAACGGCGTACATCTGCAATGTCTCGTGCCGGATCTGAACAGGGAGGTATACTTGGATAAGGACGACACTCCGGTCGCCGCCATCTTGAGAAGGGGGAACAAAGTTGTCGCGAAAGTCGGCAAGCTCTTCGACAACCTGTCTTGGACCAACCTGACTGTCGAACAGATCTCCAGGAGTCAGAGTTTCATGACCCTCGTTCGTGCCAACGAAACTTCCAGAGGTATCCATACCACTCAGAATTAAATAAGGTACATGTTGTTGTTGTTGTTATAACGAAGACAGAAATGAAATAAAAGTGACAAAGTTAAAAAAAAACATTTTGTACGTTTGTTTATTTCAGACCGTTATGTTGACAATGACGACGACGACGAATGCCGAAAGGATTTGAATTCGATGCTCCGAACTTTCGACAAAAAGGTATCTATGTGCAGTCTTGGAGAAGTTGTGGGAAAGAGTTTCGAAACGTCCACCTTTTCGGCCGGGATATTCGACGCCCGTGGCGGTCGTCTGTCCATCGTCGGCGCCGGGATCAATCTGCATATTCCGAAAGGAGCGATCCCTCCGAGAACCACGAAGGAGATATACGTCTATGTGGAC
>NW_022728288.1:0-624 GCF_011630105.1 Anneissia japonica | reverse complement strand
TTAAGGATAATGGGTGGTATCAGGTGACCCAGCTTTGTGTGGATTTACATTATTAAGCTTACTTCACATTCTTTAATGTGAGGTACAGTACAGGTTTGTCAGAAGGCAAAAAAGCCGGCATATGGGCAATTCCACGGTAACTTCTGGACACTTTGACACAAAATTTTAGACTTTATGTGCATACAATATATATAATTTATTCAACAATCAACAAATGACAGTTACACATTGTACTTGCTACTGCTACCTACATTTCTATTGAAAAAAAACTTTAAATATGTACAAGCATATATTAAATATTAATTTTAATATCTCCGGTAACTTCAGGACATGAAATAGGACATAGAGTTTTAACTTATTTACTTAAACATAAAAGTCTGTGAAACTAAGGCATATTATGCACTTTTCTGATATGGAAAGCATTGAAGAGATATTTAGCTTTAATAGGATATCCTTAATAAAAATATATTATGATGACTTATATAATTATGATGATCATTTTAAAAAATCATGTGGTAACTTCAGGACAGTAACTTCCGGACAAAAAGTTGACATCATCATGATGAATAAATTTTCTTTTAAAAGGGTCTTAAAACATAAACAAATGTTGGATTCTTATCTAAT
>NW_022728287.1:0-2090 GCF_011630105.1 Anneissia japonica | reverse complement strand
TTGACGTTATAGAAAGAATGGTTTGAGAATCAATGTGCCTTAGAGATGCTAATGATAATTGATGGTAATTATAGAAATTGTAAGCTGCAGTAGTACAGTATTGTAAATTATGAAAACCTAGATGTGATACAGACATAGAAATCATTCTGCAAAAACTTCTACTGTGGGAAAAATAAAAAATAATTATTAAAGATAATTGGTACTATGCACACAAACAATTTTTTATTATGCTTGAATATGTTCTGTTTTGCGTGGATTCTGTTTGGAGAGTCACTTGATAGTTTTCCTCTTAAACTTTTTGACAATCCTTGGAAGCAGGTTTCCACTTTCCTTTGTATGTTCATCCGAAAATAAAATTTGAATTGAATACAATAAGTAAATTTGATCATAATTTTCTACTTGCTATTCTGCATTTTGTGTGTCGATAAAAAAGTTTTTATTGTTTATTTGTTCACAATTATTGCCTCTTTCTGATCTACACAGCTAATTTATATTTTTAAATTGTTTATATGTTAATTGATGTATTTTAGTTAAATGATATTTTACTTTATATTCTGAACACTTTTGTACCCAGGGCACCAATGGAGACCAGTCTATTTGACTGATTGGGCCACCCCGGTAAAAGATTATGAATGAAATTTTAAAAAAACTTTTTAAGCAACAATTATTGAATAAGTACTGATTGTCATCATTTGTGTATGTATGTGTATATGTATATATATGTATGTATATATATTATAATCACCAATCCGCTACTTAATTAACTTTATCGATTTATTGATTCACTTAATTGAAATATTTCTATAACATTTGTGTATATTATTATTATTACTTTATTATTTTTTTTTATTATTGTTATTGATGTATTGTTATTGTTGTTATTATCATTATTATTATTATTATTATTATTACAGTATTATTATTATTATTATTATTGTTATTCTTATTATTATTTGGGCTACATGCTTAAAGTTCTTCTTGTTATGTTTGCCTTTTTCCAATTCCTTTGATTTTGATTTTCAATGTTTACTACTTATCTGTTGTAAATTCTTTGAATTGGAAATAAAATGATTGATTGATTGATTGATTGATTGAATAAATAATTATATAGATTGCTAATTATTATTTGGTTCTTTGCAAAGTGGTATCAAATTAGAGGGGTCAGAATTAGAGGCTGTTTTCTCAAATTGGAGGGTGCACTGCATTAGAGTGTTAGCATTGAGATTTTACCCCTTTAAAAAATATGAGCTCAGATATAGTGTTAAGATAAAGATTGGTCAGTTTTGCGTAATTGACAAGTTGGATCTATTATAAACTATTGACTGTCTTTGTTATTGTTATTAATAATAATACGAAATTATGTTTTTTCTTCTTATTCAAAAAGGTGTGTCCTCTTAGTTAGATGGTTTAGTTGTGAAAAGTCTAATGATTCTACATTGCTTCCTCTGGCCGTTGTCTGCCCCGCCTTATTACTGTTGTCTGCTCTGCCTTACTGTCGTCTGCTCCGCCTTACTGTCGTCTGCTCTGCCTTACTGTCGTCTGCTCCACCATGCCTGTAGTCTGCTCCACCTTGGCATTGTACAGTATGATTTAAAAATCAATAACAATTAAAGCTAGTCAAGGCTATGAGACCAAGGATTGAAAATGTTGTAAATATCAGGGACAAACTGAATTGTTTCGAACTGTCGATCATTTACTGTATTTATTTGATCCTTCTAAATTAACTCTTTGTATTGATTTTGTTAGGCTTTTTCTGATTTTATCACTGACGGGATATAGAATAAAATACAGAAAAGGTGACAGGTAGGTTTACTGTAACAAAAGTCGGGGTGTCATGACATTGTCACTAAAGTGGCGTGTGGTACTCCCTGGCCAATCCTCTTATGCCATTTAGTTGAGCATTTTACAAGCAAAATCTACGAGCTTTCTTTGCATGCTGATTGTATAGTTTTTTCTTTATCCAAACATAAACATTTATTGTCACTTGATCTAAGTAGGTGTACAACAAATGTTGACTTCAGGAGGTTTGCGGAAACTAGTCATCCATGCTGTTTATAAGACTAAGAAATTTGCTTAGAAATACGAGTACA
>NW_022728286.1:0-732 GCF_011630105.1 Anneissia japonica | reverse complement strand
TATTGAATCCCAACACGATGGCGTGTATTTCAATACTTGGAGTATGTATTATACTTTCTTATATTCCTTACGTTTGTCTACTCCTTAAGATGCCCTTTCGACACATATTTCATAACATTTAATTTCATTCATTTCAGAATAAGAAGCCTGGTGATTTTGATAACGATGCTTGCGAAATATGCTATGTACATACTGATTGGCTGTTGGTGGTGGTTCTTCTGCCGATGGATAATGTATCAACTTGAAATGAAAAAAAATGACAATGATAATGATGATTGTGATGATGATTATGATAGCGATATATGCTATGCAGACTCATTCATATTGACATGTATTGAACATTGAACAAATAACGACGATGACAATAACATGACAAATGATTAATTGGTATTAGACTCTTCACTTTGCTAATGTTCCTATCATGACCCAAAATATGGACTGTAAAGTTTGGGTGATTCCTACCATCTTGGTGGGGTTGAAAAATGACGTGAAAAGAACCTAATGCTATTAGGCTATGCATAAATCTATACTTTAAATTGTGTTTTCGTTTCAGAAAAAAAAAGACTTCGATGATGCGTGTGAATTTCTGCATAGAACACAACAACTTGCTAAGTAGACTCGTGCTTTTTCTTATGATGGAAAACTATGGACATAAAAGTGAGGACGTTGATAACGATGATGCGGATAATGAGGATGAAATATCTTGTACTTTATGAATTGCTACCGATGCAT
>NW_022728285.1:0-641 GCF_011630105.1 Anneissia japonica | reverse complement strand
AACTCTTCTTGTTTCTCCTTCGCCCTATAAGATGATAATTCATATATTGTGTCTTTTGCACAAAACAATCGGATTTCGCTCCTGGTTTAGTCTTCCTTCCAATGTCTTTATACCAATTTGCTGTTGTAGTTTATCTTGTCCCTCTAAATCTGTTTTATATGGTCTACGAGACAACGCATCTGCATCTATGTTAGTCTTCCCTGATCTATAGTGTATGGTGAAATCATAATTTGTTAGATCTGCCAACCATCTCTGCCCAGTCGCGTCCAGCCTTGCCGAAGTAAGAATATACGTTAAGGGATTGTTATCAGTCATAACTTTGGTCCCCTTTGCCTGGTATAAATAATCTTTGAATTTGTCACACACAGCCCATTTCAAACACAGAAACTCTAGTTTATGAGCCGGATAATTTCTCTCAGATTTCGTTAGGCCTCTACTGGCATACGCTACTGGGTGTAAACTTTGCTCTCTATGCTGGTATAGAACAGCTCCTAAACCTCCCCTACTTGCATCTGTGTGTACTATAAATGGCTGAGACATATCAGCAAACACTAGTACAGGTGCAGAACTCAATATCTGTTTCAATGTCAAGAATGAATGTTCACATTGATCTGTCCATCTTTCACCAAATGGTTTAGTAG
>NW_022728284.1:916-1091 GCF_011630105.1 Anneissia japonica | reverse complement strand
GGGAAACAATGGCTGGATCTCAGTAGAGATACAAAAATGATAAGCAGCAGCTAAAAAGTTAACGTAAGTAAACAGCCAGAAATAGAACCAGAGCTTTCGGACAACACTAGTCCTTCCTCAGTGGCGAGTGAGTGAGGGTTGAAAAAGCCAGATAGTATAAAGTGAGAATTTCATG
>NW_022728284.1:0-884 GCF_011630105.1 Anneissia japonica | reverse complement strand
AGGTGGGATTAGAATAAACAGTCTAAACAAGTAAACAGGAAGGCCAAAACTAAACTTTAGAGGCATGCCTCAATGAATAAGCCAAATGATTTATCCAGAATAATTTGGAATGCCATAGGTTTAATTTAATGTACTGGGAGAACGTTCCTAATATTGAGTCCAAATGGTGTGGTGGTTTTAAGTAAAAGTTCCCAGTGATTCTCTTTATCTTTGCGATTTTTGTCACTCCAATTGGCATTATGGTCAATGGCAATCACTCTGAAATTGAATGACCAGCTAAATTGAAATGTTCGGCTACTGGTTGATAAAGCTTAGATGTTCTGATAGCTGATCTGTGTTGTGTCATTCTCATACGGAGAGTGTTTTTTGTTTCTGCGACATATTGTTTACCACAAATATTACAATATATGAGATAAATGACATTTTTGGTGAGGCAATTAATTGATTGCCGTATCCGAAATATGTGGTTTGTTTGGTTGCTCTTGAATGATTGTGTAGAATCAAGCAAGGAGCATGTTTTGCATAATGAACCACAAAGATGACTACCCAAATTATGGCTGTCGTAAGAGTTAATTTGCCTCTTGAATTTAGATCGTACTAATATATCACGAAGGTTAGGTGGTCTGCGATAGGCTATGAACGGTGTATCCGGAAAAACAGACCTAAGACGTTCTGTGGTCTGTAGAATGGGCATATGTTTCTGAATTATAGCCCTTAGTGGTGGTAACCTAGGGTGATAGGTAGTGACCAGTGGCACTCTGGTCGATCGCTGACGTGGTTTGTACATCAGTGTTTGAGCATGAGGTATGTCCTTTGCTTATTTTACAGCATTTTCGATGGGTCCTCGATGATAATTTCTATTCCGGAGATGTCCGGATAGCTCT
>NW_022728283.1:0-720 GCF_011630105.1 Anneissia japonica | reverse complement strand
AAAAAGTTATAATAAATTTCTCATTCAGGTTGTATAGGAGTTGTATTGTGTTAATTTATTATGCATGTATTATAAAACGTATTTCAAATAATGCTATATTCATATTATAGTATTGTTTAGAAAATCCCTTCATTCACCAACAGCATATCAGTTTCAAACATATTTTGAAAATAAAAAAAGCTTTAACTTCGATAAAAGTATCACATGTATATATTAGTTACTTTTATTTTATTTGAAATGTAATCTAGATTAGATGAAAAATATGAATGAAAGAGGAATGACAACAAGGATGGGTGACTTGCACGAAAGAAAAAAATATAAAATATATCGCTCTAATCAAATGATGTATGTGATTCAATTGCCTAAGCTACTAACAGATGATAACTGCTTATTCGATTACATTTATAGGCCTAACCCCTAAGAGGACACCTTCAGGACCTAAATATTTGTCCCCTTAATAGGGCTGTCCCCTGAATAGCTATAACTATGACATACATTCTTTATAATTTTATTTTTATTAACATAGAATCATTTACAGTAAAATATCTAATTTTTAGCAATAATTTGAATCAGCAGAAATGTAATTAAAACAATAGTTAAATATAGATATGTTCCCAATATTGCTTCATTATGAAACAATAATGAACAAATATTCTTTTTTTTTTTAATATTGAGCTTTCCATTAAATCAAAGTTTCATATGGTTTGAAATATTATAATG
>NW_022728282.1:0-986 GCF_011630105.1 Anneissia japonica | reverse complement strand
TAATGTACTATGGTGTACGGTAAAAATGGCCCAGGTAAAAATGGCCCTGGTAGAAATGGCCCTAGTAAATATGTCCCCAAATGACAGGTAGGTAAAAATGGCAACAATAATAAAATTCTGTATTAAACTGATTTTTTTTTTTTAATCATTATATGCATTTTTTAAAAAATTGAAATAATTTAGTTTTTAAAAAGAATCTAACATCAAATAAATAGCCATTTATATTTTACATTTTGCAGGAATTACATATTCAAAGATAAAAAAAAAATAAGCCATGAATAACACTTTTTATTTTCTTTTTCCATTTAAATGTTAAAAAATAGCAACAATTTAATCACTATTGTGTACGGTAAAAATGGCCCAGGTAAAAATGGCCCCGGTAAAAATGGCCCTGGTAAAAATGGCCCTGGTAAAATGTCCCCAAATGACAGGTAGGTAAAAATGGCAACAATAATAAAATTCTGTATTAAAACTGATTTTTTTTTTTTTTGAATCATTATATGCATTGTTTTAAAATTGAAATAATTTAGTTTTTAAAACGAATCTAACATCAAATAAATAGCCATTTATATTTTACTTTTTGCAGGAATTACATATTCAAAGATTTTTATTTTTTTCCCATATAAATGTTAAAAAATAGCAACCATTTAATCAATAAATCAACATAAATCATGCATTTATTAATACTAAAATAATTTATTTGTGGCCAATTTCACGGAAGCGAAATCACAATTTTCCAGAAATTGAATCCGGATATTGCTAAACCCCGCAAAAATGGGTTGATATGAACATCAAATTATTATTTTTTTTTTTTTTAAAGAGAATATTAATAATAATAAATACTTAGCCCTAACAGCCGCCCATACAAAAATATCTATTAATCAATCAATCAGCTAAAAACTAAGTTATTTTAGTTTTCAAATATGGATATGGTTTCTGTTGATTTATTAATTCAATTTTTTTTACAGCATTTAAAAATTTATTTT
>NW_022728281.1:0-1253 GCF_011630105.1 Anneissia japonica | reverse complement strand
GATAAAACGACGTAGTCGTAAGTAAATCTGCCTTCTTACGTCGACAGGAAACCAGGCTTTAGCTAACGCCACTGAGCTAACGCCAGTGATGCTTGAATGATTTGACCTCATTTCAAGAGATTGACCAATCACGATTGCAATATATTAGCTACTTTGGTCTCTTTTCTGTGCTCTCTATAAATGAAATGGTAAAGGGGTTCCTTTTCTATTTACTTAGTTATAATGTATATGATTTATTGATTGTGTTTTGTGAGATATTTTAACCATTTAGACTGTCTATTAAAACATGCAACATCAACAATGCTAGCTGAAATATCAAAAGTAAAATTGTTCATTTAAAATACAATAATCATATAGGCCTAAATTCACTTCGAACAATTCACAGATTTAAAAGTTTTCATGATGCACTGTTAATTTTACTACTGTTAACACGTACATTATTTAAAACTGAAAACTATTCCACACCAGATAGGCCAATATTACTGCTATAGTGTAACGAACGCCGTTTGTGTGAACACTTTGGAATTTTAATCCGTGGATTAGATTACGCCTGGCGTAAGCCACGCCAGTCTTACGCCGTGTGTGTGAACTAGTCTTAAGAACGGAACCCAATCAAAAGCGGCCAACGACAATCAGCGCTTTGATTTATGATATAGCAACCGCTCTACAACCAGCAGTTTGATTAAAGATCCATAAAAAGTTGATGGACGTCACTACTGACTTATAAAGCAATTATAGTCAAATAAGTTCTTACACTATAGGAAATAGAAGTCTAGGAACCATGGCTTCCTTCAAAAATTGCAGGAAATAATGGCTTCTTCGGCTTCTGTTTCCTATAGTGTGCTCAAAATCTGACTATGATTGCTTAATAATATAATATAATAGGCCTATTGTGTAATGAAATGCCTCCAATGAGATTCGAACCTGCGATCTCTCGCTGTCAAGGCGAGCATCATAACATTTAGACCACAGAGGCTTCATGGTTGAACAGATTCAAATACCGTCAGATACACTCTATTACACAAATGAATACGGCTAGAAACAAATAATTGCATATAATATAAATCAAGATGATTATGATTTAACAGTGTTAGCCCAGGGAACCTGGTTAGCAGTACCTATTACACAATTTCTTTATTCATTTTTTATAGGACTACATTCGTTGAGAGCTATGCTACACGATGTATTATAATATTCTTTATTCGAGCACTGTATTATCTTTCTTTGATGATTTACAATTTAACAGTGTAAAA
>NW_022728280.1:0-1146 GCF_011630105.1 Anneissia japonica | reverse complement strand
GAGATATCATTGTAAAATGTGACTTTGATATTATGTGTATTGTAGAATCTCATTTGAAAGGAAATTGTTATAAATATTCCTAATTATAAATGGTATGGTCACAATAGATCATCGATTCATTATAGAGCAAAAAAGGGGTCTGGTGGAATTGGTATCCTTATTAATAAACGTATTTTGAGCTCATTTTCTGTTAAAATTGTAAAAAGTAATTTTGATGGCATTTTATGGCTGAAGTTATGTAACAAAAACCAAAATAATTGCTTTTTTGTATGTTGTTGCTACCTCCCGCCAGAAAATTCATCTCGTGGTGGTAATGCTGAAGAATTTTTTGATGCATTAATTTCAGATTTTTACACATTTAAGGATAAAGGTGCTCTACAGATCTGTGGTGATTTCAATGCTAGAATAGGTAATGACCTGGATTTTATCGAGGGCATAGACGATGTTAAACCTCGAAATGTTATTGATTTCCGTACAAATTCACAGGGTAAACCTTTCATTGACTTTTGTCTAAGTGCCAATATGTGTTGTCTAAATGGTAGAAATGATGACGTAACGGATAACTTTACATGCGTATCAACTAAAGGAAAATCGGTTGTAGATTACTGCTTAGTTGCCTACGATGAGTACTCATTATATTGTAGCTTTGAAGTGTCACTGGTTCACGACCTTATCCGGAAATTCAATATAATTGCGAATGGCACATTATCTGATCATTCGCTATTATCTTGGGTGTTTGAAATTGGTGATAGATTCTCATGTAACACTAACCACTCTTTCGAACAAAATTCTGATTTAAAGAGTCTTGCTAAATTATTTGATCTGCGGGAAATTCCTTCTCCTTTCCTTATGGACGATTACAATATCTCTAAAGCAAACGATCTGATTAATGAAATAAACCTAAATCATGGAAATCAAAGTGAAGTTGATTGTTCGTATGACAAGTTTGAAACATTTATTAAATCTGCCGTTGAAAATAGCTTTAAAAGGAAAAATAAGAGAAAGAGTGGTAATTACATGAGACATTCACCCAAACCGTGGTGGAATCAATCACTTCAAATAATCTGGGAAGATGTTTGTAGTAAACAAAAATCTTGGTTGAGATGTAAAATACCCCAAATGCTCAATACTTTATTTGAACAATAT
>NW_022728279.1:0-1100 GCF_011630105.1 Anneissia japonica | reverse complement strand
TGGAATGACACTATTGTACTTAGGTAAATTCTAAGGATACATTACAATGAACATTGTATTCTATTCTGTCCATCATCATCATCATTATTTTGTTTTGCTACATTACGTTATATTTTTATTGTTGTCTTCATCATTATTATAGTTATGATCACCATCATTATCAACAATTTCGTCAGGGCTGGAAAAATTGTGCAACCGGAGGTCGGAGACATTGACCTTTAACCCGGAGGCTTTTTAGACATTTTTTTTTTTTTTTTTTTTTTTGCACATCACAATTTAATGCATAAATATAATATTTTTGCTTGCTCCAAACCACTATATGTACTACTGTTTCTCAATAATACTGTAAAGATAACATTTGTTCCAGGAGACATTTGATCAAGATAATCTTTATGGTCAGAGGCACAAACAATTTTTTTTGTCCAAGCCTGAATTTCATAATCATCATTTATCATTCATCATTTAAATCATCATTATCATTTAGATTATAAAACACTAGTGTGCTGTAAGATTGTTGATATATCCTTAACCGAATGTGACCAGGTTTACACTCCTGCTTGTGGTGCAATGGATGGACTCACTTTGGATTTAAACCTGGACAATGGTTTAGTTAGAAAAACATGTATTTTCCCCGAAGGCAAGTTATGAAAATCAGTTTTATGAGAATCATTAAAAATGATTATGGATTATTTTGTATAGCATGCAACATTTTTTGAGATGGTAGTGTTTGATATAAATAATGAAAAGAAATATAGATAACAAATAACTTGATTGTCATTTTGATAAGGAATAATGAAAAATGCTTTCTGTTTCTAGTCCGGACATTTCTCTCAATATAACTAAATGTACATAATAATAATATTACAATAATAATAATAATAATAATAATAATAATAATAATAATAATAATAATATTATTACAATAATAATAATAATATTACAGTTATATTCTTGACTCAAAAGTCTCAGTTTTTTAACCTTATATAGCATAGTTAGGTCACTCTAATTCCTTCCTGTGTTAATTGTCATCTTTATAAGAGTGCTATATTCTATTTTTATTGCTGCATGAGCCATCAAGGTACTAGTATCTGCCCAAAAAC
>NW_022728278.1:0-948 GCF_011630105.1 Anneissia japonica | reverse complement strand
GTAAGTCACTTGCAAAGCAGAAAAGTGTTTACAGAAGTTCACTTACCTCCATTTTTCAATCAAAGTCTAAAGTCGAATTTTACCATTAGGCCTAAACGACTTAAGGAAATTGCCGAGTACTGGTATGGAGGCAGGCAGGCAACTTAGCCTACGCCCAATTCCCTACTAAATTCTGCAAAATTAAATTTCATTTTCCTCTTCTCGGCTAATCAATTAATATAGATAACGAAAATGAGCTTTATCTAAGTAATGACTTAACGTTGGATATTAACTGATACCTTGCGTAGTATTCACCAGCAGTCGCGGAATGCACATGATGCGATCATGACATTGACTTTCCAATAACGAAGCAATTTGTATATTTTTATCATTTATTTACAGTAATTGAAAACCGTCGAATCGGTACTTGAATACAAGTCTCTGATCGCCATATGTTTGTGTTGATATAGTTGTCACGCCTGGCTGATTATCAAATATGGATTTTCTGTGTGGTTTCACACGATTTTAAAAGGTCCTTATGATTAGTCTCTGCAAAATCATGGAATCAATTTATAGGTAGTTGTTTGTATTTAAGCTAGTCATTTAGGTAAACACTTATTATTATTTATTCAAAATAACCTCCAAGGAGAAGCAAAGAAATACAATCAAAACAATGCAATTGAATTAAAAACGAGCTTGAATAATTAGAAACAGGCATAAAATTCGGACATAACACTTACTAACCTAAAACACATTAAAAATACATTTAAAGAATTAATTGCAAGAAACAAGGAAATCACATTTCAAATAGGCCGACATATACATATGCATATATATATACACATACATACCCACGTATATATACATATATATTACATTACATTCCTAAGAGGTCTCTGAGATCTAGTTCAGAGTCTCTACTTGCTCATTCCACTCGCCGCATTGAGGCTTTAGCATAATGCGCTATAT
>NW_022728277.1:0-988 GCF_011630105.1 Anneissia japonica | reverse complement strand
GTTCCTATGCATGTAATGCAATAGGAACTATTGTAATCACTCTCACTGTTTTTGCTTTGTTTTTTTATTGTGGGTAGTATGTGTGTGCGTATGTGTGTAGACATTTATGCAAATGCGCATGCGTCAAAGAAAAGTTTTCCGACATTTTTTTTTACCTCGCGATGCGAAGATCGATGTGAAGTTTCTGCAGAGTTCAGTCAGGGCTCACGCTAACCGATCGGCAAGTCGGCATGGATGAAACTATTTTGATTTTACGGCAAAAAAAATCAACTGCTGTGGCATAGGTATTTTGAAGAAGGCCTAAAATAAAACAAAAAGGTTTTAATATTTGCTGAAATACATCGGTTTTTTTTTTCATTTTGATCTCACTAACTCCATGCGACGTTTTTTCTGTTGTATGAGTAGTCATATGAAGGTACTATATCCCCGACAGTTGGCTATGCAGCAATGTACCATTTGAATGCAAATTGAAGACAAGTGAAGATACAAAGGCAGCCGACTGTCGGGTACATAACTCTGCATTGCTCCGCCATCTTGTCAGCACTCTAGTTCACAAAAACATTAGGCCTAGTTCAGTACAGTAGGTACTGCGATACGAGGGTGGTAGATCGTTCAGTCAGTGATATCGTGTTATCGTCTAATACATTTTAATAATGTGTGTAAAATTTAAGAATGCACCGCATGGGTCGCTTTCTCTTTGTTATGCAGCAGCAGTAGTATACGTAGCAGAGTGAGCAATCTAAGCCTAGCCTAGGGCCTAGATAGTATACGTTCTTCGTCATCGTAAAGAAAACTTCGGGTGACGATTGGGACCAAATGGTCTGGACGATCGGACCCAAGATAGCTTCAAATAAATTGTAGTCCTAGTAGGCCACTGCCACCACCCCCACTCCTGATATCGTTCCAAACTACTGTAAAATGAAATTACTGTATACCTTGCTAGGCCTAGGCCCTATGCCTACGACATTTTTTCAAAGAAATTTGCTAA
>NW_022728276.1:0-694 GCF_011630105.1 Anneissia japonica | reverse complement strand
CCTTAACTGTAACATATTTATTACATAGAACATTCTAAAATAATGTATTTGACAAAATGAACAGTTTAAACCTTAATGGTAATTATAGAAACACATGACACCATTTATAATCCAATAGTAATATTTGGAAGCTTCTGGAATTGTAGAGGCAATAAGCCTATTGGTTAATTATGATGTAATGTGACCAATGAGGAACTTAGGCAATATAGAATGCTCTTGAATACTCTGGAGTTGTCCAGCTAAGTTTATAGTAAGCTGACAATTTTAACTTTCTGGAGCTTTTTTTGAAACACATGTTTATGTGAACGTTGTTGTGTTATTTTGATACCGGATTCTTGTTAGAGTTTATACAGAATAAAAGTTTATTTAGAGTTGTTACAACATTGTGAGCTGTGTTTATATTTATATGAAAAAGGGGGATTCCTAGTCGTTTATTTACCGCTCGGAAATACGTCAAGTAGGAATTCATGACATCTATTAATAGCGAATTAGTGGTCTGAATAATCTTAACAGTGGTATTGTTATTGCCCAGATAATTTTCATGTATTTGCTATGCAGATGACATCCTCTTACTTAGTTTAACCTCATCCGGACTTCAGGTGCTAATTAACTATGCCAATAAGAATATCGTTGAACACGTTTCAACCCAGCTAATAAATTTTGTTTTATCCTCGTTAAAAAAATCAAAGAAGAA
>NW_022728274.1:0-617 GCF_011630105.1 Anneissia japonica | reverse complement strand
TGTAAATATTAAATGTGATTACAGACGTTGTCTCAACGTCACAGAACGCTGTTGGCCCGACGTCTGTAAACGTTTGAAATGGAGGTTGGTTACAACCGTTTTTCCGAAGTTGGTTAGAAGTTGTAAATTTCAAACTTTTACCGACGTCGGGCCAACAGAGTACTGTGATGTTGCGACAACGTCTATAATCAAACATACAACTCTAGAAACGGCGGCCCAGCGGTGGTACCAAACATCTATTTCAAACGTTTACCGATGTCGGGCCAACAAGTTACTTTGACGTTGCGACAACGTCTATAATTATATATATTATGGAGATTGGTTACAACGGTTTGGCCGACGTAAATTAGAGGTTGCAAATAGTAGATGCGATTATAGACGTGGTCGCAACGTCACAGTACGTTGTTGGCCCGACGTCGGTAAACGTTTGAAATGGTGGTTGGTTACAACTGTTGGTCCGACGTTGGTAAGAGGTTATAAATATTAGGATGTGATTACAGACATTGTCGCAACGTCACGGTACTTTGTTGGCCTGACGTCGGTAAAAGTTTTAAATAAAGGTTGGGTACCACCGCTGGGCCGACGTTGGCCAGAGGTTGTAAATATTAGATGTGATT
>NW_022728273.1:28677-32175 GCF_011630105.1 Anneissia japonica | reverse complement strand
ACATAAAAGATTTTGTCCAATTTAAATGTTTTAACATAAAATTGTTATTTTCTTAAATGTATATAAGCGCATTTAAAACTAATTAATTTTTGGTAATTCCCATTTTTTGTAGGTTATTTATTGAACTTGTTCTTCAGAATTAACTTGAACCTTCTTCAGTTTTAGGTTATCTGTAAAATAAAATAAAAAATGTTCACAATTAAATGAAATATATATATATCTCTCAGTTATTATTATTGATAACTTTCCAACAGCATCAATAATAACGAGTCAAGCCCTTACCCTCAATTGGCACATTTAATCCTTCGCTTTGGTTTTCTGTATGCGTATAAAAAAATTAAAAAAAATATATTTCAATTTATAAACAAAGTTTGATAATTTAACGCTTAATTTATTCAAAACCAACAAATGAGAAGAAAAAAAAATTATGTTTGTAACAAAAAAGAAATTTTAAAAAGCCAATAATTACAATAGTTGATGTATAAGCATTAACAAAACATTATTATGGGTGTGTGAAGATTAATAAGGAAAAAATTAAGCTAGGTGAAAATGAAATAATCAGTAAATACCTTACCTTCAATTGAATTTTGTTCACAATCACAAATTGAGTCGTCTTCTTACAACAGAATAATCATTCGATACCAACTTGCTTTCGCTTCTGCCCGACAGCAGTCAGGCTCTTCTGCTTGCATTCTTTAAGAATGTTTAGGATCTCAGTCTTGCTCTCCTTGATTACATAGTGCTTTTCAAAGATCTCATCTATATCTTTATGGTACGTATAATAATAATTATTTATTTTTATATACCGCAGAATGCTATAAACCTCTATGCGCTTTATATTAAAAGCAAAAGCCGGAACAATTAAAAGAAGTCATGTATATCTTACATAAAGTTGAAGCAAAAGAAATGACTGTCATGAACATCCTTAAAAAACTATAGAAACGTTTTGTATAGTGTATTTTTTAGGATGCCATTGATAACTTGTTTTGCCAAATCCTTCCTTTACCAGGAACTATACTAAAAAAGAAAACTAAAGATTCCTCTATTTTGAAGTTAATGTTCAAGCAATAAAAATGACCATCAATACTTGCTGTAAACATGTTTAAATGTTTTTAGAATGCAAGAAAGTAATTTTAGGACAATTTTACTAAAAAAAAAGTAAGAAATAAACACTGGTGTATACCCAACTTGTCTTTCCCACACCCTCTTTGCTTGGAACAATGCTAAATATTCCCAGGAATAATTACATAATTTGTAAAGAATGTTTGTTGTAATTTCAATAAGAAATTTTAAGAAAAAGAAGAAATGTTTAAGAATGCAAGAAAGTAATTTTAGGACAAATTTTCCTTGAAAAAAGTAAGATCTACTTGTTTTACCTATATCCTCTTTACAAGTAACTCTCAGGAAAACTTACATAATTTGTAAGATTCTTTATTTTAATTTCATTAAGAAGTTTAAGAAAAAGAAGAAAACTTATTCATTTATTAAAGTGCTACTGACACAAGTTGATTTTCCCACACCCTCTTTTCTCGAAACAATGCTAAATATTCCCAGGAATAATTACATAATTTGTAAGAATGTAATTTCAATAAGAATTTTAAGAAAAAGAAGAAAATGTTTAAGAATGCAAGAAAGTAATTTTAGGACAAATTTTCCTGGAAAATAGTAAGAGCCACTTGTTTTACCTACGCCCTCTTTACAAATAACAATGCTAATTATTCTCAGGAAAACTTACATAATTTGTAAGATTCTTCATTTTAAACTTATTCATTTATGAAAGTGCCACTGACACAAGTTGTTTTTCCTGAACCCTCTTTACTAAGAAACAATTGGGCTTTAACGGCTCTTCCTGAGGAGGGGCTACAGCGGGAGGAACCGGCTGCACTGGCGCCCCATCCGACAGATTACTCTCTGCCCAGACGGACAAAACATCCATGTCCCGCACCGGACTAGAGTCCCGGGACGACTCCGATAAGGGACTATGCACAGGAGAACGTGACCGAGGCCTAACCGGTCGGTTCGGAGCGACTACGCCTTGAATTAGCTCTTAAAAATTGGACTTGCGTCTGAGAAAAGGTCGCATCCTCACACGAATCCCTAGCGACAGGTCGCGGTGGCCGATGAATCAAAGCCGAGGGGAAAGCGACATATAATGCTAAATATTCCCAGGAATAATTACACAATTTGTTAGATTGTTTATTGTAATCTCAATAAGAAGTTCAAGCAAAAGAAATTAATATCGTAAACATCCTTTAAAAACTATAGAAACGTTGTGTATAGTAAATTCATTAGAATGCCATTGACAACCTGTTTTGTCAAATCCTTCCTTTACCAGGAACAATACTAAGAAATAAAACTAATGATTTCTCTATTTTGAAATTTATGTTCAAGCAATAGAAATGACCATCAAAAATTGCTGTAAACATGTTTAAATGACACAATTTGTATTTCCCACACCCTCTTGACTAAGTTACAAAATGCTAAATATTCTGAGGAATACTGTACTTACATAATTTCTTAGATTGTTTATTGTAATTTCAATATTAAAGTACTTCAAGCATAGAGAAAATAGAAGCAAACAAAATTTCCATCTAGAACATATTTTAATGTATTTATTCATTACAATGCCATTGACTTAACTTGTCTTCCCTACCCCCTCTTTTCCTGGAACAATACTAAATATTCCCAGGAATACTTGCATAATTTGTAAGATTGTGTTTGGTAGTTTCAGTAGGAAGTTCAAGCAAAAGAAATGGTCATCAAACAAATCTTTTAATGAATATAACAATATTTAGTTTACTTATTCATTCATTAGAATGGCGTTGACATAACTTGATTTGCCCACCCCCTCTTTGCCTGGAACAATACTAAATATTCCCAGGACATGATTTGTAAGATTGTTTATGGTAATTTCAATAAGAAGTTCAAACAAAAGAAATGAAATTTTTTTTAATGAATATACCTCTGCATTTTGTTTACTTATTCATTCATTAGAATGAATAAGTAAACAAAATGCAGAGGTATATTGTTTACTTATTGTTTACTTATTCATTCATTAGAATGCTATTGACACAATTTAATTTGCTTTATCCTTCCTTCACAAGAACCAATATAATTAAACTATTGATTTTTCCATTGTTCATGTTATAATAATAATAATGTAGGTGTATGTTTTGACATATAACAATAATAACTGTCTCTTATACACATCTAGATGTGTATAAGAGACAGCCTCTTTACTAAGAAACAATTGGGCTTTAACGGCTCTTCCTGAGGAGGGGCTACAGCGGGAGGAACCGGCTGCACTGGCGCCCCATCCGACAGATTACTCTCTGCCCAGACGGACAAAACATCCATGTCCCGCACTGGACTAGAGTCCCGGGACGACTCCGATAAGGGACTATGCACAGGAGAACGTGACCGAGGCCTAACCGGTCGGTTCGGAGCGACTACGCCTTGAATTAGCTCTTAAAAATTGGACTTGCGTCTGAGAAAAGG
>NW_022728273.1:18893-28415 GCF_011630105.1 Anneissia japonica | reverse complement strand
GGGCTATACAGTAAATGCAATACCACCGTACTTTAAATTAATTATTGTTAGTTTCTACAGTAGTACCATTTGCTTCATTCTTTTTTTAGATGGTGATGACTTTCACCATGGAGGTATTATAATGCCTCCATGCCTTCACCGATTTTGTTCCTATTCTGTTTGATTTCTTTTTTCTACTAGGCTCATCTTCTCTCACACTCAACGACTTCTTCAAGTCAAAAAGTGCTGGAAGTACATCCGTTTCTGCCACATCTGCAGATGCAACATATAGTCTGTCTCTTATACACATCTAGATGTGTATAAGAGACAGGGTACAGGTAGTCATTAGTTGGAGGTACACACCTATTTGGGACAGTGGTTTAGGCTGTTGTGCTTTGCTTGCAGCTAATTACTATACATGATATATACAAATCGTAATTTCTTAATTAATGACTTTTATTTTCATTAAAGTCATCTACAGAAGGGTTTCCCATGCATTAATCAATGTCATGTTGACTGATGCCATATTACAACCTGTGTTACTTAAAAATGATAGATATGTGTTGATTGAAAATTAAAACAGCATAATGCAATTATAACTTAACGTTATTCTCTTGGCAAAGATCAGTCAGTCATTTCTATTCCATTTCTATTTCAGTCCTGCTATGTCTTGTTCCTGGTCTTATTCCTGGTTGGTATCGTGACTAAATCAGTTCTGATCCCTCTTTGTCCTCATGGTCTTAACCTGGTACCTTGACTTTACTGCTCCCTCTATCGTCCTCATATCACAATTCTTCTCTTTGCCCTTTAGTAGGCTTTATTTTGAAATGTTTTCTAACTAACAGATCAATTCCTTGCGTTCCTTTTCTTATCCTTTTCCCCCAGTTGGTTGGTTTCAATTAAGTTCTATAGTTATGTACAGCAGTTCTCTACTCCTCTACATTTAAATGTACAAGTTCACAAAAACAAAATCCAACTTCAATTTAAGCAGTTGAAGTCGATCACCTGGTCATTTTTTCTAGTGATTTCTCTGGTCACTGTTGAGTTGGATTTTCTTTATTGTTTTTCAGACAAGCTCACAAATTTCTGTTACTGTCGAAACTTCGCCTGGTTCTCTACCCAGCTCAACATCAATGCCACAACAGGAATACTTATATAATTTGTACTGTCACATTAAGGTGAACACCATCTGGCAAAATTTCTCTGAATTCCCTCTGGAGGCCAGATGGCTTCCAGACGTACACATTATCCCGAGAAAGAATTAAGTTCCGAACAAGATCATTAAACATGTCTGGGATGATATGGCAGTCTTGCCCTACGCAAAATCTCCATAAACACACCTCGCGGCCAAATAAGTACTGTAATTGAACCAGTCTGCAATATAGAACAAAATATTGCCATCCCAGTCCTCCTCTTTTGTGTTTAAATCATTGCACCCTACCACTATAAAGACGGGATATGACTAAAAGTTGTCTCTCCATGGAAGTCCACACAGCTATCATCCCTGAATTTCGCAGAGTGAATTGACTCGTCTTTCCAACTCTCTCTTTACCCAGAAACAATACTAAATGTTCCCTGGAATACTTTACATAATTTGTAAGATTTTGTTTTTATTGTAATCTCAATAAGAAGTTCAAGCAAAAGAAATGGTCATCAAGAACATCTTTTGAGGATTACAAAAGCATTTAGTTTAAGTATTCATTAATTGCAATGCAATTGACACATCTTGTTTTTCCAACTCCCTCTTTACCCAGAAACAATACTAAATATTCCCAGGAATACTTTACATAATTTGTAAGATTTTGTTTTTAATTGTAATTTCAATAAGAAGTTCAAGGAAAAGAAATGGTCATCAAGAACATCTTTTGAGGATTACAAAAGCATTTAGTTTACGTATTCAATAATTGCAATGCAATTGACACAAATTGTCTTTCCCACATCTTCTTTTCCGAGGACAATACTGTACTGAATATTTACAACTTGTTTTGCTAAATCTTTCCTTAACTCTTTCACTGCTGCATGTAAACGCACCCCCTGTGCTGGGCCTTTTTTTTTTAGGGAAAAAGGTGATTTTGGAATAAATGCCAAAAAATACTAAAAGAGGTGATTTTGACATTCTTTTTGAGTGTTGGGGTGGAAAAGAGGCCTTCCTATGTGGTGAAAATTAAAAATGTTCACAATTAGGTGGTGGCGTTCAACTTGAATTTTCCTTTTTTTTTATATAAATTCTGTAAAATATTTACTTTTTCTTCAAGAAATTCATATGGGATGTTGTTTTTTTCATGTGATAATGAAGATACATAAAATGAACAAAAACATCACTCTAAAATGTGTTTTTTGTAACAATAAGTCATTTACAGTATACCCCATATAAGTCAGTTTGTAAATAATTGTAACAACAATGATTGTCTTTCATGAAATAAAACTGCTTGACAGCAAAAAAAATCACCTGTATCATCGACAGATTCACTGCTAGAATCTACAGAAACTGTAGAAATTTGGAAACGAATTACATGAATTATTCATATCAAATTTGTCCTTGCTGTCTGTAGCACCAAAGACTGTTTCACAAATTTTTTGACATTTTATCGCCTGTTGTGAGGCCGTTGGGTTAATACAATGAACACAACTTGTTTTGCCCGTTCATTCTTTTCTCAGAACAATGCTAAATATTCCCAGGAATAATTACATAATTTGAAAGAAAAAAAGCTTATTCATTCCCACCCTCTCTTTACCTGGAACAATATTAAATAAGGAATGCTAATGTAATTTTTAAGATTGTTTATGGAAAGTTCAAGCAAAAAAAATGGCCATCAAGAACATCTCTTAAAGAATATGAAAACATTTTCAATCATTAGAATGCCATTGACATAACATTTCGAGGAATACTTGCATAATTTGTACACAACTTGTCTTTTTTTAAGCCATAAATGTGTCTGTCTGATGCCTTCTTTACTAATTACCTGGCACAATATTAAATATTTCAAGGAATACTAACATAATTTGTAAGAGTGTTTATGGGAAGTACAAACAACAGAAATTGCCATCAAGAAAGAATATGAAAACCCTTTCCATCATTAGAAAGCCATTGACACAACATGATTTTCCGAAACCCTCTTTACCTGAAACACTAAATATTTTCAGGAATACTTGCATAATTTGTTTTTAAGCCATAAATGTGTCTATCCGATGCTTTCTTTATTAGTGTCAATGCCAAATATTCCTAGGAATACATACATAATTTGATTAGATTGTTTTAATATTCGAACTTCAATAAGTACTTCAAGCATAGGGAAAATAACTGCAAGAATATATTTTAAAGTATATGAAAACATTTAGTTTACTTTCATTCATTACTAATTACCTGGAACAATATTAAATATTTCAAGGAATACTAACATAATTTGTAAGAGTGTTTATGGGAAGTTCAAACAAAAGAAATTGCCATCAAGAAAGAATATGAAAACCCTTTCCATCATTAGAAAGCCATTGAGACAACATGTTTTTCCAAAACCCTCTTTACCTGAAACAACACTAAATATTTCCAGGAATACTTGCATAATTTGTTTTTAAGCCATAAATGTGTCTATCCGATGCTTTTTTTATTAGTGTCAATGCCAAATATTCCTAGGAATACATACATAATTTGATTAGATTGTTTTAATATTCGAACTTCAATAAGTACCTCAAGCATAGGGAAAGTAACTGCAAGAATATATTTTAAAGTACTGTATATGAAAACATTTACTTTACTTTCATTCATTAAATGCCATTCACACAACCTGTTTTTCCCAACAATTGGGCTTTAACGGCTCTTCCTGAGGAGGGGCTACAGCGGGAGGAACCGGCTGCACTGGCGCCCCATCCGACAGATTACTCTCTGCCCGGATGGACAAAACATCCATGTCCCGCACTGGACTAGAGTCCCGGGACGACTCCGATATGGGACTATGCACAGGAGAACGTGACCGAGGCCTAACCGGTCGGTTCGGAGCGACTACGCCTTGAATTAGCTCTTAAAAATTGGACTTGCGTCTGAGAAAAGGGCGCATCCTCACACGAATCCCTAGCGACAGGTCGCGGTGGCCGATGAATCAAAGCCGAGGGGAAAGCGACATATAATGCTAAATATTCCCAGGAATAATTACACAATTTGTTAGATTGTTTATTGTAATCTCAATAAGAAGTTCAAGCAAAAGAAATTAATATCGTAAACATCCTTTAAAAACTATAGAAACGTTGTGTATAGTAAATTCATTAGAATGCCATTGACAACCTGTTTTGCCAAATCCTTCCTTTACCAGGAACAATACTAAGAAATAAAACTAATGATTTCTCTATTTTGAAGTTTATGTTCAAGCAATAGAAATGACCATCAAAAATTGCTGTAAACATGTTTAAATGACACAATTTGTATTTCCCACGCCCTCTTGACTAAGTAACAAAATGCTAAATATTCTGAGGAATACTTACATAATTTCTTAGATTGTTTATTGTAATTTCAATATTAAAGTACTTCAAGCATAGAGAAAATAGAAACAAACAAAATTTCCATCTAGAACATATTTTAATGTATTTATTCATTACAATGCCATTGACTTAACTTGTCTTCCCTACCCCCTCTTTTCCTGGAACAATACTAAATATTCCCAGGAATACTTGCATAATTTGTAAGATTGTGTATGGTAATTTCAGTAGGAAGTTCAAGCAAAAGAAATGGTCATCAAACAAATCTTTTAGTGAATATAACAATATTTTGTTTACTTATTCATTCATTAAAATGGCGTTGACATAACTTGATTTACCCACCCCCTCTTTTCCTGGAACAATACTAAATATTCCCAGGACATGATTTGTATTAAGATTGTTTATTGTAATTTCAATAAGAAGTTCAAACAAAAGAAATGAATTTTTTTTTAATGAATATACCTCTGCATTTTGTTTACTTATTCATTCTAATGAATGCAGAGGTATATTGTTTACTTATTGTTTACTTCATTAGAATGCTATTGACACAATTTGTTTTGCTTTATCCTTCCTTTACAAGAACCAATACTAATTAAACTATTGATTTTTAATTTTCCATTGTTCATAATATAATAATAATAATAATGTAGGTGTATGTTAATATTTGGTAGCTTTAACATATAACAATAATAATGTCTATATTAGTTCAGGGACTTTGAAAGTGTCAAATGACCGATATACAACTCTGATGCAATTTGGTGCCAAAAGCTATAAAATGGTGATACACATAACAACATGAACTCTGCCATGTAATCATTGACTTGATTTTAGCTTTTGCATGCGACAACATGGCCTCTGCATAATTAATTGTTACTCCAGTCTTTGGGTCAACGAAGTGTCGTGTACGGTTAACAGTACCAAGTTGGTAGTTTTGTCCTGGAATCGGTGCAATTTGATTGTTTGCTCTCCACATATCAGAATACACAATGAAACCTAAAGCAATCCATTCTCTTATAATTGGCAGCAATGTGGCAGCACCTAGAGATTCTACTGGAACTAAAAGCCCTTTCTTAGTCACAGGCTTCAAGGGGAGGGAATCGCACATGGTTAGAGTGTCGACTAGTTGCTGTATCGTCACCATTGCCTTGATCAATCAAGTCCGCTACCACTGGAGCCAGGGGCAAGATAGTTGTTTCTGGCGTATTTTTTGTTCTATATAATTTTCGCCTATGTGTAGGAAAATTATGTCAGAAGTATATGGCCAGTTTTGGAAAATGTTAAATGGGCGTTGTCAATTAATAATCCACCTCCACATATTCAGCCTTGGGTTGCCTTTGGCAGCAAATCTTTTTTTTTAATTGTTTTTACTTCTAAAACCTTGTTTTGGTGAACAATTTCATATACTTCCTAATATACTGTATAAACCAGAATATTGGAATACAATAGCTTTTAAAAATGAAACCTTGTTTTTTCTTCCATGGTATTTCAACTTCTGTTACCAACTACTTTTTTTCACAAGAAACATACGTTTTGCACAGTTTTACTGCTAACTTGTGCTTGTCTTCCTAAGGATGTCTTTGACACCATTCGTTTTTCTCATATCCTTCATTCACAAATGCACGTAGCCTAAATGTAATTATAATATAATTTGTCTACACACCATTTCTGTAAAACTTCATCAATTACATGTTCAGAAGATGCATTGACGCAGTTTGACTTGCCCGTGCCTTCTTTAACAAGAAAAATACAATTTTATTATAATACTTTTAAAGATAGCATTTCTGCCACCTTTGTTAACAAGAAACATACACATTTGAATAATTACTTGTACTTCCTAAAAAATAGCATTAACACAGCTTGCTTTATCAAAGAGGTAGTTTCTAACAATGTAACAACATTAGTTTACTTACTACATCCAATTATGAGATTTCAGCATGTGTTACCAATTTCTCCTTTCACAAGAAACATAATAAAATAAATTTTAAAATGTAAAACTCAATTTATTTAGCTCAATATATATCTCTTATACACATCTAGATGTGTATAAGAGACAGTAATATAATAATAATAATAATGTAGGTGTATGTTAATATTTGGTAGCTTTAACATATAACAATAATAATGTCTATATTAGTTCAGGGACTTTGAAAGTGTCAAATGACCGATATACAACTCTGATGCAATTTGGTGCCAAAAGCTATAAAATGGTGATACACATAACAACATGAACTCTGCCATGTAATCATTGACTTGATTTTAGCTTTTGCATGCGACAACATGGCCTCTGCATAATTAATTGTTACTCCAGTCTTTGGGTCAACGAAGTGTCGTGTACGGTTTACAGTACCAAGTTGGTAGTTTTGTCCTGGAATCGGTGCAATTTGATTGTTTGCTCTCCACATATCAGAATACACAATGAAACCTAAAGCAATCCATTCTCTTATAATTGGCAGCAATGTGGCAGCACCTCACGATTCCACTGGAACCAAAAGCCCTTTGTTAGTCACAGGCTTCAAGGGGAGGGAATCACACATGGTTAGAGTGTTGACTAGTTGCTGTATCGTCACCATCGCCTTGATCAATCAAGTCCGCTACCACTGGAGCCAGGGGCAAGATAGTGGTTTCTGACGTATTGTTTGTCAAGGCTTTGCTTGGTTCATTGGTATGTTAGAGGCTATGGCTGATTTATTACATCTCATCAAAGAACATAGAATTCTAGCAAGGTAACTGCAACTTGCAAGATTCACACATTTGCTGAAAAATTAAAAAAATATATATATATTTTAATTTAGTTAGTAAATCATACTACATGTTTTAAGTCAGCATTTATATATGTCTAGCCTATAAGAACTGGTACATAATGCCATGAAAAAAACATTAAATCCTGCCTCGCAAGGCTCCATCTATCTATACGTGCGTAACTAGGCCTAATACCACAGAGTCACAACGACCACTACACACACGCCCACCCAACACAACACACATACAGTACATACCCAGCAGTGTTGCAGATAGAGCCTAGGCCTAAGCCCTACATGTATTTCGGGATCGATATTAAAATAAACTTCATTTTTCGGAAGACTGCTTAGTACCAAAACCTATTAACTATAATTTTTTTAGTATTGTTTAAAGAACTGAAGCTTACTTGAATGAAAAAGTATTTTTTATGCACCGATTCTGTTCCAAATCTTCGCGGCGAAAACTTCGGGCCCCATCCATTCCCATGTGATTTCTGATTTCGTTACTATTTGTTGAAATTTATTTACTCAACTGACATCCATCTCATTGAGTGAGGTCGGCCGGCACTGGATGCAAAAGATCGTAACATTGAGGATAAACAAGGCGGTTCTACCACGGATCTAGGCCTGCCTTGCCCTGGGTTGTTATTTTGATAAACAACTTAAATAACAACTCCCTGACCTTGTTTATGACATTTTATGGCTGAGCGAGCGCCATAGTATATTGGCTTAAGATAAGAAATTTTGTTTCATAGCTCTATGACATGGTGAAAATCACATTTTTCGTGAAATTTTCGGGATATTTAAAAAAATCGGGAGATATTAATAAAAATCGGGAGGGCGGGAGACGGCCTAAAAAATCGGGAGAAACCCGCAATTCTCGGGAGAATTGGGATCTCTGCATTTATACAGGTACAGGTAGTCATTAGTTGGAGGTACACACCTATTTGGGACAGTGGTTTAGGCTGTTGTGCTTTGCTTGCAGCTAATTACTATACATGATATATACAAATCGTAATTTCTTAATTATGGAAACGAATTACATGAATTATTCATATCAAATTTGTCCCTGTCTCTTATACACACTGATGCCATATTACAACCTGTGTTACTTAAAAATGATAGATATGTGTTGATTGAAAATTAAAACAGCATAATGCAATTATAACTTAACGTTATTGTCTTGGCAAAGGTCAGTCAGTCATTTCTATTCTATTTCTATTTCAGTCCTGCTATGTCTTGTTCCTGGTCTTATTCCTGGTTGGTATCGTGACTAAACCAGTTCTGATCCCTCTTTGTCCTCATGGTCTTAACCTGGTACCTTGACTTTACTGCTCCCTCTATCGTCCTCATATCACAATTCTTCTCTTTGCCCTTTAGTAGGCTTTATTTTAAAATGTTTTCTAACTAACAGATCAATTCCTTGCGTTCCTTTTCTTATCCTTTTCCCCCAGTTGGTTGGTTTCAATTAAGTTCTATAGTTATGTACAGCAGTTCTCTACTCCTCTACAGTTAAATGTACAAGTTCACAAAAATAAAATCCAACTTCAATTTAAGCAGTTGAAGTCGATCACCTGGTAATTTTTTCTAGCGATTTCTCTGGTCACTGTTGAGTTGGATTTTCTTTATTGTTTTTCAGACAAGCTCACAAATTTCTGTTACTGTCGAAACTTCGCCTGGTTCTCTACCCAGCTCAACATCAATGCCACAACAGGAATACTTATATAATTTGTGCTGTCACATTAAGGTGAACACCATCTGGCAAAATTTCTCTAAATTCCCTCTGGAGGCCAGATGGCTTCCAGACGTACACATTATCCCGAGAACGAATTAAGTTCCGAACAAGATCATTAAACATGTCTGGGATGATATGGCAGTCTTGCCCTACACAAAATCTCCATAAACACACCTCGCGGCCAAATAAGTACTGTAATTGAACCAGTCTGCAATATAGAACAAAATATTGCCATCCCAGTCCCTGTCTCTTATACACATCTAAAAAAATATAACTAATGCTGATTGTTTAAAGTTTCTTAAGATAATGGTTTTAAACGACCTCGAGTCAAATTGAATCTATTCAGAAGCGAGCATGTAGAATCATCCTTGGTCAAACTTTTTTATCTTATGATCAATCAATTAATTTGCTTAATCTTCAACAATTGGATAAAAGAAGAAAAGATATACTACTTATGTTTGCAAAAAATCTGAATACAATTATACCTAATGCACTGCCTCAAAAGAGAGGTGAAACATGTGGGAGAATACTTAGGAATTCCAATATGCAAGTGAGATGTATTGCAATACTGAATAATTCAAAACTTCTTGTTTTCCAGCATTG
>NW_022728273.1:8154-18729 GCF_011630105.1 Anneissia japonica | reverse complement strand
GAAGTTCAAGCAAAAGAAATGGTCATCAAGAACATCTTTTGAGGATTACAAAAGCATTTAGTTTACTTACTCATTAATTGCAATGCAATTGACACAAATTGTCTTTCCCACATCTTCTTTTCCGAGGACAATACTGTACTGAATATTCACAACTTGTTTTGCTAAATCTTTCCTTAACTCTTTCACTGCTGCAGGTAAATGCACCCCCTGTGCTGGGCCTTTTTTTTTTTTGAGGGAAAAAGGTGATTTTGAAATAATGCCAAAAAATACTAAAAGAGGTGATTTGACATTCTTTTTGAGTGTTGGGTGGAAAAGAGGCTGGCCTATGTGGGGAAAATTAAAATTTTTCAAAATTAGGTGGTGGTGTTCAACTTGAATTTTCCTTTTTTTTATAAATTCTGTAAAATATTTACTTTTTTTTTCAAGAAATTCATATGGAATGTTGTTTTTTTCATGTGATAATGAAGATACATAAAATGAACAAAAACATCTCTCTAAAATGTGTTTTTTGTATTAACAATAAGTCATTTACAGTATACCCCATATAAGTCAATTCGTAAATGTAATAACAATGATTGTCTTTCATGAAATAAAACTGCTTGACAGCAAAAAAAATCACCTTTATCATCGACAGATTCACTGCTAGAATCTACAGAAACTGTAGAAATTTGGAAACGAATTACATGAATTATTCATATCAAATTTTTCCTTGCTGTCTGTAGCACCAAAGACTGTTTCACAAATTTTTTGACATTTTATCACCTGTTGTGAGGCCGTTTTCCCACCATTTTACAGCCTAGACCACTGGTAAACACTATTTTCCAAGTGGAAATCATTGCTAGTTTATAGGGAAGAAAACAATACAGGGCGCGTGCACACCAGACTAATATTTAAAATATTATTTTCAAATACCCGGTACTACCGGATACGCGCAATTCAACAACATTTTTTCTACCAGGTATGCGCAGTGAAAGGGTTAATACAATGAACACAACTTGTCTTGCCCGTTCACTCTTTTCTCAGAACAATGCTAAATATTCCCAGGAATAATTACATAATTTGAAAGAAAAAAAAGCTTATTCATTCCCACCCTCTCTTTACCTGGAACAATATTAAATATTTAAAGGAATACTAATGTAATTTTTAAGATTGTTTATGGAAAGTTCAAGCAAAAAAATGGCCATCAAGAACATCTCTTAAAGAATATGAAAACATTTTCATTTTCTTTTTTTAAGCCATAAATGGGACTTTCCGATGCCTTCTTTACTAATTACCTTGAACATTATTAAATATTTCAAGGAATACTAACATAATTTGTAAGAGTGTTTATGGGAAGTTCAAACAAAAGAAATTGCCATCAAGAAAGAATATGAAAACCCTTTCCATCATTAGAAAGCCATTGAGACAACATGTTTTTCCTACACCCTCTTTACCTGAAACAACACTAAATATTTCCAGGAATACTTGCATAATTTGTTTTTAAGCCATAAATGTGTCTATCGGCTTTCTTTACTAGTATCAATGCCAAATATTCCTAGGAATACATACATAATTTGATTATGACAAATTTTCTCGAATAAAAACAAGAGCCATGTTTTTACACAAGCTTCTCTTCCCTATTTTTTAATTTTATCTTCAAGCCATAGAATCAACCCTTAAAATATTCACTGTAAAAATGATTGAATGTTTTAGAATGCAAAAAGTAATTTTAGGACAAATTTTCCTGAAAAAGTATGAGCCACCTGTTTACAAAACTTGTTTTTCCAACACGTTCTTTCCTAGTAACAATACTAAATATTTTGAGGAATACTTGCATAATATTCCCACCATACACCCAGGTTAACATTACTACCATCAATTACTTGTGGTGGAAGAGAATTGTTGACATGGAATGCACAATCTTCTTGCTTGTATTCAGTAATTTCCTTCACCTTTAGAATTTTTGTCACTAGTTCTGGTAATTTTATCCTCTTTACAAGTAACAATGCTAAGTATTCTCAGGAAAACTTACATAATTTGTAAGATTCTTTATTTTAATTTCATTAAGAAGTTTAAGAAAAAGAAGAAAACTTATTCATTTATTAAAGTGCTACTGACACAAGTTGATTTTCCAACACCCTCTTTTCTCGAAACAATGCTAAATATTGCCAGGAATAATTACATAATTTGTAAGAATGTAATTTCAATAAGAATTTTAAGAAAAAGAAGAAAATGTTTAAGAATGCAAGAAAGTAATTTTAGGACAAATTTTCCTGGAAAAAAGTAAGAGCCACTTGTTTTACCTACACCCTCTTTACAAATAACAATGCTAATTATTCTCAGGAAAACTTACATAATTTGTAAGATTCTTCATTTTAAACTTATTCATTTACGAAAGTGCCACTGACACAAGTTGTTTTTCCTGAACCCTCTTTACTAAGGAACAATTGGGCTTTAACGGCTCTTCATGAGGAGGAGCCAGCTGCACTGCAGGGGCTACAGCGGGAGGAACCGGCTGCACTGGCGCCTCATCTGACAAATTACTCTCTGCCCGGACGGACAAAACATCCATGTCCCGCACTGGACTAGAGTCCCGGGACGACTCCGATAAGGGACTATGCACAGGGGAACGTGACCGAGGCCTAACCGGTCGGTTCAGAGCGACTACGTCTTCAATTAGCTCTTTTAAAAATTGGACTTGCATCTGAGAAAAGGGCGCATCCTCACACGAATCCCTAGCGGCAGGTCGCGGTGGCCGTTGAATCAAAGTTAAATGACAATTTGTTTTTCCCACGCCCTCTTGACTAAGTAACAAAATGCTAAATATTCTGAGGAATACTTACATAATTTCTTAGATTGTTTATTGTAATTTCAATATTAAAGTACTTCAAGCATAGAAAAAATAGAAGGAAACAAAATTTCCATCTAGAACATATTTTAATATATTCATTCATTACAATGCCATTGACTTAACTTGTCTTCCCTACCCCCTCTTTTCCTGGAACAATACTAAATATTCCCAGGAATACTTGCATAATTTGTAAGATTGTGTATGGTAATTTCAGTAGGAAGTTCAAGCAAAAAAAATGGTCATCAAACAAATCTTTTAATGATTATAACAATATTTTGTTTACTTATTCATTCATTAGAATGGCGTTGACATAACTTGATTTACCCACCCCCTCTTTGCCTGGAACAATACTAAATATTCCCAGGACATGATTTGTAAGATTGTTTATGGTAATTTCAATAAGAAGTTCAAACAAAAGAAATGACATTTTTTTTAATGAATATACCTCTGCATTTTGTTTACTTATTCATTCTAATGAATGCAGAGGTATATCGTTTACTTCATTAGAATGCTATTGACACAATTTGTTTTGCTTTATCCTTCCTTTACAAGAACCAATACTAATTAACTATTGATTTTTCCATTGTTCATATTATAATAATTATAATGTAGGTGTATGTTAATATTTGGTAGCTTTAACAATATAACAATAATAATGTCTATATTAGTTCAGGGACTTTGAAAGTGCCAAATGACCGATATACAACTCTGATGCAATTTGGTGCCAAAAGCTATAAAATGGTGATACACATAACAACATGAACTCTGCCATGTAATCATTGACTTGATTTTAGCTTTTGCATGCGACAACATGGCCTCTGCATAATTAATTTTTACTCCAGTCTTTGGGTCAACGAAGTGTCGTGTACGGTTTACAGTACCAAGTTGGTAGTTTTGTCCTGGAATCGGTGCAATTTGATTGTTTGCTCTCCACATATCAGAATACACAATGAAACCTAAAGCAATCCATTCTCTTATAATTGGCAGCAATGTGGCAGCACCTCACGATTCCACTGGAACCAAAAGCCCTTTGTTAGTCACAGGCTTCAAGGGGAGGGAATCACACATGGTTAGAGTGTTGACTAGTTGCTGTATCGTCACCATCGCCTTGATCAATCAAGTCCGCTACCACTGGAGCCAGGGGCAAGATAGTGGTTTCTGGCGTATTTTTTGTCCTATATAATTTTCGTCTATGTGTAGGAAAACTATGTCAGAAGTATATGGCCAGTTTTGGAAAATGTTAAATGGGGCGTTGTCAATTAATAATCCGCCTCGACAGGTTCAGCCTTGGGTCGCCTTTGGCAGCAAATCTTTTTTTTTATTGTTTTTACTTCTAAAACCTTGTTTTGGTGAACAATTTCATATACTTCCTAAAATACTGTATAACCAGAATATTGGAATACAATATCTTTTAAAAATGAAACCTTGTTTTTTCTTCCATGGTATTTCAACTTCTATTACCAACTACTTTTTTTCACAAGAAACAAATACGTTTTGCACAGTTTTACTGCTAACTTGTGCTTGTCTTCCTAAGGATGTCTGTGACACCATTCGTTTTTCTCATATCCTTCATCCTCAAATGCACGTAGCCTAAATGTAATTATAATATAATTTGTCTACACGCCATTTCTGTAAAACTTCATCAATTACATGTTCAGAAGATGCATTGACGCAGCTTGACTTGCCCGTGCCTTCTTTAACAAGAAAAATACAATTTTATTATAATACTTTTAAAAATAGCATTTCTGCCACCTTTGTTAACAAGAAACATACAAATTTGAATAATTACTGTACTTCCTAAAAAATAGCATTAACACAGCTTGCTTTATCAAAGAGGTATAATATAATAATAATAATAATGTAGGTGTATGTTAATATTTGGTAGCTTTAACATATAACAATAATAATGTCTATATTAGTTCAGGGACTTTGAAAGTGTCAAATGACCGATATACAACTCTGATGCAATTTGGTGCCAAAAGCTATAAAATGGTGATACACATAACAACATGAACTCTGCCATGTAATCATTGACTTGATTTTAGCTTTTGCATGCGACAACATGGCCTCTGCATAATTAATTGTTACTCCAGTCTTTGGAATCGGTGCAATTTGATTGTTTGCTCTCCACATATCAGAATACACAATGAAACCTAAAGCAATCCATTCTCTTATAATTGGCAGCAATGTGGTAGCACCTCACGATTCTACTGGAACCAAAAGCCCTTTCTTAGTCACAGGCTTCAAGGGGAGGGAATCGCACATGGTTAGAGTGTCGACTAGTTGCTGTATCGTCACCATCGCCTTGATCAATCAAGTCCGCTACCACTGGAGCCAGGGGCAAGATAGTGGTTTCTGGCGTATTTTTTGTCCTATATAATTTTCGTCTATGTGTAGGAAAACTATGTCAGAAGTATATGGTCAGTTTTGGAAAATGTTAAATGGGGTGTTGTCAATTAAATGCCTCCACATGTTCAGCCTTGGGTCGCCTTTGGCAGCAAATCTCTTTTTTTATTGTTTTTACTTCTAAAAGCTCGTTTTGGTGAACAATTTAATATACTTCCTAAAATACTGTATAAACCAGATTATTGGAATACAATAGCTTTTAAAAATGAAACCTTGTTTTTTCTTCCATGGTATTTCAACTTCTGTTACCAACTACTTTTTTTCACAAGAAACAAATACGTTTTGCACAGTTTTACTGCTAACTTGTGCTTGTCTTCCTAAGGATGTCTTTGACACCATTCGTTTTTCTCATATCCTTCATTCACAAATGCACGTAGCCTAAATGTAATTATAATATAATTTGTCTACACACCATTTCTGTAAAACTTCATCAATTACATGTTCAGAAGATGCATTGACGCAGCTTGACTTGCCCGTGCCTTCTTTAACAAGAAAAATACAATTTTATTATAATACTTTTAAAAATAGCATTTCTGCCACCTTTGTTAACAAGAAACATACAAATTTGAATAATTACTGTACTTCCTAAAAAATAGCATTAACACAGCTTGCTTTATCAAAGAGGTAGTTTCTAACAATGTAACAACATTAGTTTACTTTATACTACATCCAATTATGAGATTTCAGCATGTGTTACCAATTTCTCCTTTTCACAAAAAACAAAATAAAATAAATTTTAAAATGTAAAACTCAATAATTTATTTAGCTCAATATATATGTGTGTATGTGTATGTATATGTGTGTGTATATATATATATAAAAAATTATATATATAATATATAATAATAATATATATATAATATTATACGTATAATTTATGTATTTCTAATATAAATTTTGTATAACTAAATTATAATATTTCAATTATTGCTAGCATCAATATGGATATATCTTAGGCTTAATATTACAATGTAATGCTTTAGTCACTTTCGTTTATATTATTTGTATTATCTTAGTACAGGTAGTCATTAGTTGGAGGTACAGTACACACCTATTTGGGACAGTGGTTTAGACTGTTGTGCTTTCCAGGCAGCTAACGACTATGGCCTATTTAATGTACTTGTTAATGTTATGTTTTTTTTTATTGTATTATATTTTGTATATTTTATCTTTTGCCTGAATAAATAATCTGATAATCTATCCTTAACATTTAGAGTTCAAAGGACTCTATTGGAAATAAGTCATTCATAGACTTTATGGGTTATACTTGGCTTTGATGCTTGTAGTCTTTCTTATGTGTGTTTTGTCGATTTTTTATGGACTCAGGATTTTACTGTGAAATTTTAAAATGTATGTTGTAATTTTGTATGTATAAAGCCGAATAAAGTAAAATCAAATCAAATCCTTTGTACTATATGCTAAATATTTAGTTTCAGCACAGAACATAAATAGCAAAAGAATGAGGTCTTCACGTAGTTTGCATTAACTTTGATTCAACGTCCGTCGTTTCTAGAATGGTGGAAAATTATTTCATGGAGTGGAGAAACTAATGAAAACAAACGAACCAGAGAGTTATCCAACCAATCCAAACGGCTCTGAACCAATCAAAGATATAGCACCGCCGCTCGGATGGAGGAAAATTGTTCTTCATGGACGCTCTCATGGAGCGTTCCATTGTATCGCGAAGTGCTCTATCTTTTGCTATTTATTATCTTTGGTTTCGGTTACTTTGTCCACACTCAAATATCTTTGAGAAGGAAAAAAAAAAACTGTTGTATGCCCATTTATAGTTATGAAATGCCTGTTGAATAGCTCAGTGGTTGAGATGCTTGCCTTCTGATCCCAGGGTCTGGGTTCAATTTCTGTCACAGTAGGACATTTTCTCACGACTAAAATCAATTCCTATACATAAGCCTCATTAAGAGACTTAGTTTATAAAGCATCATTCCATCCTGTAAGTGGCGAGTGTACTTGCTGTTGGATGTGATGGAAATAAAAAAATTATATGTGGGCATGTTGTGACATCATCATGACTATATTTTGGCATGTCAAAGGTCAAATACAATTTGATGGTGTGAAAAGGACTTAAGTTTTGTATTGACACAGATTGTTTCTAAGAAACATTCACAAGAAACGTAGATCGGTTGTGATATATTTGACTGTACAATAATGTTTAATACCAAATTGTTGAAGTACTGTAATTTATACAAATGAAACAATCAGTCTTGTAGTCTGGTTTCATTTCTTGCTTGCACTTAACCTTCTAACGATGACATTAGCACAACTTATTTTACCAGTCCCTTTAATCTATCACAGAATATATTTAAACATGAAACAAATATGTATGGTATTTATCCAATATGAAACCCCTACATTGTCATATTTTTCGAGGGTTTCGCCCCCTGGATCACATTCAGCATATATTTAGCGACATCTAAAAATATGATGTTCCCCCCCCGCCTAAAATTTTACCTTTCCCTCACTTTCCTCCTCCCCCAAAATTTTGAATCGCCCCAGATTTTGAACTCTGACGCCGCCACTGAATATCTTGTTTGCTGTTTTTAAACAAAATACTGTATATTTTCATTAAATTTCATTACAGAGGAAAATAAATGTTATTTTGTCTTCATTTTGTTATCATCTGTTTTATTTTCATGTTTAGTGTTTATCTAGATAATGTAAATAATTAAATAAGAATAATAATGCTTAATAACATTTATGGGGGATATTGCAGCAGAAGAACAGAACCTAGCAAAGAAAAGCCTGCTTGATGTGTACCGCTTGTTTGACAGTGTAGCTTATTCAATATGCTTATATTTGATATTTTTTTGTTACAATACGCATCAAAGTTATATCTCACACTTGAGGGCACCATCTGAGGGAGGGCTACAACTATATAAAATGTTGTATATTGTATCTACATTATATAAAAATCTTATAAAATAAAGTGCAATTTAAAGGGCAAAGATGATAACAATAAATACATAACGATAACAATAAATACATAAACCCAATACGCACTGTACATTATATAAAAATCTTATAAAATAAAGTACAATTTAAAGGGGGAAGATGGATGAAAATTAAATGAAAAATGAATTTTTAAAAAAATTGTTAATTTACAATTTAAAAGCAAGTACTGTAGTTTCTGGCGCTGCGCAGACAACCCAACAATGTACAAGTCGGTAACCTATGAAATCAATATAAATGTCGCTCCTGAAGTACTCCAATATGCAAATTGACTGGACCGTACTATGAGGATTTTAAGCTGAAGTTTCAGCAGTATTTTTTCAGTTTTGTTTGACACTGTGGCCTAATGTGTTTACACCATGTCTGGGTGTTCCAGATGATTGATTTATTAATTGATGATTGAATAAAATACGACATGATGATGAACATTGATAGTTAAATCCAGTATTAACTCATATAGGCTATACTCTAGTAGAAAGGGGTATCACCACTCGACGAGGGAATATTTTTATCAAACTTTTCAGATCAATTTTTGTTGTGTAGATTCCGAAAATGGAGGATGATCGGCCAGATTCGGTGGCGTTTCCGAGATCAAGAATAAATTGAAAACAAAATACGTAGGTTTTAGAATAACAAAACATACAAAGTAATTGTTAAAGGCGAATATTTAATAGAAAATTACAATTCATTCAATTATTAATTTAAACTACAACAATATTTTTAAAAGCAATTCAATAAAAATTCTATTTGATCAATAACATTAAAAAAAATTTAACAAAAATACAATTTAAGAGAAATTCATATAGACAAAAAGCGGAAAAAATCATTTATTAATAAATTACATTAAAATCAAATTCAATTAAATATTTACATTTCATTCAATAATAAATTTAGCTACAAACATGTAATTAATTAGCAATTCCTAAAAAGATTTACAAATCATTCAATAACCAATTACAAAAAATATATTATACAGATCAATTATTTTACCTAACTACAAAAAATCCCCAGAATAATAATTCCAAATTGCAATAGAATTGAACAATTTAAGAATAATGACAATCCAATCATTCATTTAAATTGCAATCTATAATGGGATTAAATTACTTAACAAAAACAATTTAATCGATTTTTACTAAAGTAAAAAAAAAACAATTAAATAAGAAAATTGTTTAGCTTGTATTCCCCAATCGAGATCATGGGACTAGTAGTACTACTACTACCTAGACATAGGGCCTATGCATTATTTTACATTTTGTGAAGTTGAGAGCCATAAATTTCGCCTACTTACCCCGGCATATTATCTTCCCAAATCATAACCAAAGTACCGGCAAATCGTAAACAAGCGAATCCAGAATTGTTCAAACGAACCTGGGAGACATATAGATTCGTTGATTACACGAATGTACATATTCGATTTAAAGTTTTTCATTCGATATTTTTCAGGGCTACAATAATAATATAAATAAAAATGATTAGCTGTATAAAGTACATCCCGCCTGTATCTTGAAAAACATGACGTGGCGTTATCAAGCTTTTCAAATAAGATTACATCGTGTGAGTGCCCTTCTTCGATGCGACTCAACTAATTATTATATTATACATCCCTTCTCGGTTTAACAATTTCACACCTCTTTCTTATAATAAGATATGTGTGACTCAGATTACTCCCGTTTATTAATTTAAACTATTTCATTTTCATTAACATACCTGTCCACCTTGAGACATTTCCCAGAGTAAGATCGGGTGACACTTAATGTGTGCCGACAGCACGAACAGTGGCAGGCTGTGGACCATTGGCTCGCCAAGGGCCCCCGGTTGGGGTCCAGGTACGAAAGGCCCCTGGACGCTTTGGCTTAAATGGCATATCTAATCGATGATAGTGAGTTTATAATGATCTCAGATACATTGAAAGATACTCTCTAAATGCAAAAGAGTGAAATCCCACTCTAATGGAGTGAATTTTCACTCTTCTTAAGAGTGCCTGTGTGACCCACTCTTCGAAGAGTGCCTACAGGGCCCACTCTTAAAGGAGTGAATTTCGAGTGAAATCTTTCACTCTTTTAAAGAGTGAATTTCACACCTTGAAGAATAGCGAACGCTTTATACGTAGACTACACCCTTTGCTTAACAATGGGCTCAGAGCTTCAAAAGAGCTTTCTTTGTTTTTGTAGGTATCTTTGATCATTAGAGTAAGAATGCTTTGAGCTTTTGTTTAAATCACTGCTATGTCACCTACTAGAGATAAATGTTTTGATTGGTTAAACACTTTTGGTACTAGTGCATATAAGCTTGCTAATATGGATAATTTTTTCATTCCTGATGATGACATAATTAATGTCGAAATATTGAATCCCAACACGATGGCG
>NW_022728273.1:0-8100 GCF_011630105.1 Anneissia japonica | reverse complement strand
CAGATAGCGCTACAGTATTGCAAATTTGGCACCTATTAGCGTAAACTAAAATAGTGCCAATCTTAACAAAGGTTTTTGCTATGGAATAACAAAGGTTTTTTACTATGGGTAATTAAATGTATTTCAAATACAATAGGAAGAAAAAGGAAGTGTGACGTCACATTTCCTGGTTACCGGGATTCGCTGCGGCCAAACAAACCTTGGTCGGGCATTTTGTTGTATTCCTAATGCACTGCCATTTTGTAGTACTTTTTAAAATCATACCCCCGGAACGTAAGCCTAAGCGTCGGTACACAGACGACATGTACAGGGATACTCACTGAAATACAGACCTCTACTAGGCCTCTAGATTTTGGCTGGAGTAGTTACGAATGGCGTATTTACCATTTATGTAGACTTGTAAGTTATAATCTAACAACAGTAAATTACATAACAACTAATTTAAAAGTAATATTACTTGTGGGTATCGTCTCGTACGTACATTTCTTTACAAAAAAGTGATTTAACCACGACAGTACGTGTCGGCAGTGTACCGACATATAGGCCTACACTCCGGAATTTTTAAAATGCTAATTTTTATAACTTATAATCCAAAAAGTAAGGTAAACTTTACATTATATGGTAAATAGATTATTTAGTATTAGTGCCTTTCCAAAATAAAACAGGATGATGCAATATAAGTTACGGAAATAGCGATTTTAAAGAGGTACTACAAAACTCTGTGCACTAGAATACAACAACATGGCCGATCAAGGTTTGTTTGGCCCCAGCGAAACAGGTAGCTAGGCAACGTGACGTATGACTTTTTCTCCCTATAATCTTCTTGCAATATTTTTATATATTAAATCACCAGAAATGTTAGTTTACATTAGTTCACTAAATGACGCAGAGATATATAATTTTGACGAGGTACATTTTCTTGGGCAGAGTAGGACAGGTGATCCTTCAATTCCTCTGGTTCTACTGTGTGAAACATAGGAGGTTCATTGATATCCACAGCGAAGGCATGAAAATGTGTATTAAATTCTTTAGTTGTGCATAGCTAACAACAAAATGTACAACTCCTTGATCAAAAACTAAAATTGATGATATGTTTCCAAGTAACAATTAAACTCATAAGCACTGCACCATGGCCTACAACAAAATTGAAATTTGTTTTGATTTTGCTTTTAAAATACATACACTTGGTCTGGTCCACTTTGGGTAGCTGCCACTTGCTTGTACACATACTTGTTGCCTTTCATAGTGCTGGAGTACCTATTACTGTAGTACTCCGATGAACTAGGCAATTTTTTTTTACAATTTTAAACAGGGAATTTACGATACATGAACATCATGGAAAGTTGCCAAAAAACAGCCAAATGTAATATTAAAAATTATGCTATTTTAGTATTTATTATTATTTTGCAATTGTCAGGTGCTGTATTTACTATTTGTATTACTGATTTTATCTATGACTCCTTACTGCATCTGGGAAAACAAGTTTTTTCGTTTTCAATGTTCCATTGGTTATGAAAATAATTAATATATTATTCTTTACATTTACTTAAAAGGACTATATAGGCCTATTGTTACTGTATCAAGTAATGATAATTAAAATAATATTCCATTTGTGCAATTCCATACAGGCCCTAGGCTAGGTTAGTAATAGGCAGCAGGCCCAGGGTTCTACCAGGCCTAGGCTAGGCCTATTTATAACCTAGGCCATAGCCGCACTAGGCCTAGGCCCCTATTATACTAGATAAAGCCTAGCCTAAGCCCAGGTATGCATTCACTCTCATAACTCTAGCCTAGGCCTATAGGTAGGTAGGAGGACAGTTTAGTAGCTTAAGCATAGAGCCTAGGCCTATTAGGCCTATACCTAGCCTAGAATTAGAAGACCGTAACAGGCATTTATAGGCCTAGGCTAGGCCAGGCCTTGGTAGGCTAGTCCCTGGCCTACCCTAGGACCAAGTCTTCCTGAGTGTCCGGCTGGCACATGGCTATATAATACGGCCTAGGACCAGGCTAGTGGCCTACAGGCTAGCCTGGCCTAGGCCTAGAATAGGCTAAAAAAAGGCGCCGTAGTACCACACTCCGGCCAGGCCCTGTAATGTATGTGTAGTTGTCACTCCTCACTCACTCACACAGTCGCATCACACTCAGTCACGGTGAAAACCTTTTATGTTGACTAAAAATTAAAGTTTAAAATTACCTTCAAATATTTGCTGTATTTCTGGGCCAAAATGGTTATCAGTTATGAAGCCATGGACATTGGCAAATGCTACTTCTTCCAAAAGCTCATCCATTATTAACGACTTACACATATGCGGCCAGCAAAATGGAAGGCAAGAGAATCATCGAAAGAGGCGCGAATCGTCTGCTGGAAACCAACTTCTGATTGGTTGGGATACAGAGAATGATAATTTCTGATTGGTCAAAGTTTCACTCTCACTGCTGGAGTGAAATTATTTGGGCACTTCTTCTGTTCTGTCGAGTGATTAAAAGCCATTGCTGGACCGGACAAAAGAGTGAATTGTCACTCGTATGGAGTGAAAGTTAATTCACTCTCGATTTCGAGTGAGTTGTTCACTCTTTTGCATTTAGAGAGTATAGTTTCAGACAAAGAAAGGCATCTTCCCTTATTATATGTTACACCTTTTTTGTATTAGATTCTCTGCAAAAATCTCAGTTTAATGTATATTTTACTCAAATTTTTCGGGACAGCCTTAAGACGTCATGAGAAATGTTAAACATGTTTAATATTCTACGACGCGACTGCCCCCGACGCAAACCATCACACAGACCCGACGCGACAACAAATCGCTTCGGGCTGCGCATCGTACGACGCTGTCTGAGTTGGCCTTAAGATTAGATTGGAATGCGTAAGATTTACGTCGAATGCGTACGGGTTGACAGGTCTGCATTAATAACAATGGTCAGAGTAGCTCAGGGGTGGCAGGGGGGAGGGCAGGTCCCCGACCGGGGGGTCCCCCGACGAAAGAAAAGTGGGCGTGGTCGAGCTTCGATTAAAGGTTTTAGAAAGTGCCTTGGCCCCGAAAATTCCGACAATTTAGGGGTTTCGAAGGCTTATTTAATCGATTTTAGAATCTACTAATATGTAAAATATACATAAAATATTTTTTTCTCCCCGATGAATTGTGCTTTTTCTCCACGACCGGGGGGGGGGGAGTTCTCCCCGAAGGGGAGGGGCTTTCCCCCTCCCGGCCCGCTACTGGCGCCACCCCTGGAGTAGCTTAAACAAACATTCATTGTAACTCCGAGGAGTCAGCTGCCCTATTTAACATTAAGATAAAACACATACAATACAAAAACTAAAACAAAATAGACACAATCCTAATTATTATAACATGAACAATTTAATAAAAGAACTATCATCAATAATTTCCATTAACATTTACAATTATAAAATTTAACTATATGTACAATAGCAATAAAGCATAGTTATTATTAAGTTATGGAGGTATGAGAATATAACCACTTTTGTTGAAAAGGCAACAATATTAAATCACACTGAATTAATTTATATATCATAATAAGCATTATACACACATTGATTTCGATGTTCAAAATTTAATATACACAAAATAATAACAATTAGTGCAAAATGGTATAAATACATACATACATTCCAATAATTATATATCGCTATTTCAAGATCAGAGCCCTTTTAGCCCTTTTTTTAACCTTGTGGATAGTTTTGTTAGAAAAATAACCTTAACACAACGTTGCAGAAAAGATTGGTAGTGGTTATAATTGAATTATATTAATCGGAATTTATAGATACCTGTTTGGAGGGTTTATCTCGTTTTCTATCAATCTGATTAAAGACATTGCATTCTTCTTCAGCTCTCCCGCAATAATTGGTGTGCATTCTTTCATATCTTTTAAATTCGAAGATGCTTTCTCCATATCGCCTTCTTTTAAAGCAACCCTAGCCTGCATATAAAAGACAAAGACGACTGGATGCAAATAGAAAGGTGTAATACTGACAATTGCAAGATTTCGCAACTTCTTATCAGCTGCCCATGAGCTCAGCGGCAAGTACAATGTTTTTATTTCTATAGGTATGTGCCTGCTCATATATAGGAAACTTTTTATGTTAGGTTTCATTTTGGGTCCAATAAATCTTAATATTGGTTTCAGATTTTCATAATCGCCCATCAAATAATGGTATTTTGCTGTCCTAACTATTCCACCCTCACCATTATCGCTCCATTTGTCTAACAGTACAATTTCAGTCCCTAATGTATAATAAAGCATCGGTTTAATCAAGTGAATATTACAATCATTTAGGAAACCTCTAGCTTGCAAGTAAATTAATAAATATGTATAAACATCACCTAAGTGTCTATACAGATACTGTCGAAACATTTGTGCATATCCATACGGCAGTAAATCATCTATGGTGTCTATTATTGGCAATATGACTTTCTCAGGAAAAGCTAAAATCTCCAAGATATCAAATTTTGGATAGTCCAGAATGGTCTGAAGTGCATTAAGTAAAATGGGGTCCTCGACTGAAAGGCATTGCACAATTCTTCTATACTGAGATCTATCATACAAAAGGCCATCGGGTGATAGCCCTTGAATATAATATTCAAGCGCTACCTTAGCATTGGGATGATGTAAGAGATCGGTTTCCAGTTGTTGAAAGTCATCACCCTCACAAACTTTAGCGATCCCCAGTTTATCACACACAACGTTTATAACTTCGTAATCCAAAACGACACATGACATTACCATACTCCATATTTTTTTTTTACTGTTAACTGCTTTTAGCTTTTCTTGCACTTCATAACGTACTTTTTCTGACAAATAACCAATCAAATTTTGGCTGGGGATAAAATAATGCGGCAGGTTCCCATGCTGGTAGCAGTCAATTAACCAATTAAGCAGTTCTCTAATCAAATTCATTATGCTACACTCTTTATGTGGAAAAGTTTCATATATCCAAAAGCAAGCGGTTTTGATATAGTAGGAGCAAAATGGGGTTGGTTCGTTAGACTCTTCATAATTGATGTACTTTCTCTTGAGAGCCTTCAACGTCAACAGGCAGTTTGGTAACGAACTATCCATTTCCTGAAGGAGTTCTTTCTCTGCCAAGGAAAATGACCATCTCCATTCAATATCTTTACAAGCACTGTTTTGGTGTCCAGTGGCAACAACGAAGCAGCCAGTACTTCTGATCTTTTTTAGAACTTCTGTTGGCCAATTGTTCAGTCGCTTTCTAATAAAAAAACTTTCAGACACAGAAGGCCATGAGTTGGATTTCAAGCAAAGGACATTATCTATACTATTATGGGCAACTGTTGTATCTTGGGTAATATAGGTAGCAGCAGGACCACGGATCTGGTAAATTCGCCAGGGTAAATGGACTTATTAAGGTCTAGGAATTTAACGGCATTAAGGTACCCATCGTTATTAATTACAGTTCTGAATCCTGCATGTATACCCTCTGTGTCTACGGCTTTAAGTCTCATGTACGCTGGTTCATTAAGACATGGCTCTATTATTACATACCCCCATTTGGGCTTTTTCTTTTCATCTGGAGGCTCGAACTCTACAGAAGGAAATATTGTACGATTTTCCATCAGATCCAGGTCATCGCAAAAGAATTGCGAAATACCCTCAAACTCACTACCTGTAAGATGGAAAATCGGATAATTTTCCACCAGTTTGGATACATTGTACTCAATCTGTTGTTGAATTCTACTTAACGATATTTGACCTAATCTGCTAATATTTGCCACCGCAATGATTTCATTGGCAAGTTTCTCCATCACCACATAAGTCTCCGTGTTTTGTGCCATGATGTATGTAAATCAAAGCATTCCATACCGTATTAATCTACTTCAATATAGAGTATACAAGCATGCATCTATTTGCGATGTATCTGAAAAAATAACCCAAAACATATCACTTTATTCTACACAAAGGAAGTCAAAAAGTAATTCAGATCATTCAAAACAAGTATTGAGTCAAAAGAAGGCATATATATTCCATACTTGCAGGTCTATGCCTATGCCAAGAGTGTATATGCCTAATTATATTATGAAATATACTATATCGTGGTATCATCATAAATGCATTAAGTAAACGAACATCAACGGTGCAGTCTTTTCGTTCCATTAATGTATGAATCTGTACCGACTGTATTAAGTTGCCGTAAACTCACAGATTTTGTCTAAAATCACTGTTGACCTACCTGAGATGAGGTACCCAGAGAAGTTCCATTGCAATCATTATTAAAAGTAGTCATGTCCATATTCGGGTGGACATCTTTTATGCTCGAAGTGTTTACGGTACTATTCTGCAACGCAACGTCCAAAGGTCGCATTTTCACCAACACCTATTACCTTATTATCTTCCCAAATCATTTGGTTCAAAATCTACTCCGAACTTCCTCGTTGTTAACTATGGAAAGCCCAATCCGCTACAAATACGTTAGCCAAATCATACAACGAAAACTCAAATTATTCAATATCAGGTCGAACGTGAGTTAAACTAACTAGTTACTTAAAACCAAGTCATCTGGTCAAACATCAAAACCATTCATTCATAAACTTTATTTCATATCATAAAATATTCAATCTAATATTGAATGGTTTAGGTTTCCGTTTGTGACTTGGCTTTGGCAGATTTGGCTTTCCATAACTAAACTACCACAAACTACTGCAAACCATACACTTTTACGAAATTGAGACAAATCACCGCATAGATTCGTTTGAATGATTACAGGAGTCTCCATATATTCGATTTAAAGTTTTTTTTTATTCGAGAATTATTCAGGTATACAGTACAATAATAACATAATTAAAAATGATTAAAAGCTTTATAAAGTAAATCCCACCTGTATGTTCTTAGTTTTGAAAAACGTGACGGGACGTTATCAAGCTAATTGTAATATCAGATTACATGGGCCTATTCCTATATACTTATGTTTGATGAACAGAGTAATGTGTTTAATTTTTCAGAAAATAATTGCCCTCGTAAGCTAATTATGTCAAGGACAGTTAGGCCCCATAAAACATTATTAGTTTATCACCCTATCAAAGAATAAAATCTGGTGAGGGAGGCAGGTTTTTTTTTTCTGTTTTTGTTTTTGTTTTTGCTAACCCCGCAATCATTTTACCGATGTTCACAAGTAAATCAATGGTTAGGGACACATATATAAATAGTTATAAGAATGGAATCAAATTTCTATTCTTATTGAAAACTGAAGAAAATGAATGCGAACTCTAATCTAACACAAGACTTCTTGCAATACCGAGTGCAACGTGTCAGTGTCAGGAACATTTATCTGATCCCTTTACCATGAACACTGGTACCCCTCAAGGGTGTGTTTTGTCCCCATTACTGTATATTTTATATACACATGACTGTTGCTCAGAATACACTAACACTCATATTCTAAAATATGCTGAGACGACACTGTCATTATTGGTCTTATTAAGGATGATCCATGTCATTATTTCAATGCTGTAGAATTTTAAATTCAGTGGTGTCAGGAAAATAACCTGAAAATAAATAGTAGCAAGACACAGGAGATGATTTTAATTACAGTAAGAAACCACAAAACTTAGTACCTCTAACGATTAAAAATGATAATATTGAAGTAGTGTAGTGAATAAGTATAAGTATCTAGGTATAGTAATTGATGACCATCTGAACTGGGAGGAGCAATGTAAATTCGTTGTATCCAAAGGCAAATCTCGTCTGTATTTTCTCAGGAAACTTAAATATTTAAAGTTGACAATACAATACTTAGGCTTTTCTACACATCTGTAAGTGCAATATTTTATGGTTTTGTTTAGTATGGTTCGGAAATCTAAGACAAAAAGATACTGTAAAGTTACAGAGAATGGTTAACCAAGCCGGTAAAATCCTTAAGAAAATATATTTATGAATGACTTCTGTATTAATAAGATTAAAGAAAAAGCAACGCTCATCATGCAGGAAGTCTCTCACCCCCTTCATAATAATTATGTAGTTGCCCTCTGGGAAGAGACTCAAATGTCTAAAATGTAGAACCATTAGACTCCTTAATTCATTTGTACCATATTTCATATGAAACATCAACTCAATATCTGTGTAATA
>NW_022728272.1:0-697 GCF_011630105.1 Anneissia japonica | reverse complement strand
CCAGTGTACATATCTGGCTCGTGTGCACATGCATGTTTTTTGAGGATTAGAGGGGTTACCCCAATACTATGGTTCATTTTAGCCCCTGTGGTTGTGGAATAATGTGATCATGTAGTTACTATAAACTCCATTTTGCTGCAGCTATGTAGTTACAGACCACGCCCATATGCAATTCAGCACAATGATATTGCAAGTTATGGGTTGTTTCATACTTTTATTTTTGGGCTATTGTTTCTAAAACCATTTACACTGATTTTGCTGTTTATAGATTATTGTGTCTCTGGATTATTTAATATTTCTATCTGTTTATAGATTATTGTGTCTCTAGATTATTTAATACTTCTATCTGTTTATAGATTATTGTGTCTCTAGATTATTTACTATTTCTACCTGTTTATAGATTATTGTGTCTCTAGATTATTTAATATTTCTATCTGTTTATAGATTATTGTGTCTCTAGATTATTTAATATTTCTATTTGTTTATAGATTATTGTGTCTGGATTATTTAATATTTCTATCTGTTTATAGATGATTATTGTGTCTCTAGATTATTTAATATTTCTACCTTTGTAGATTGGAGATCTCCAGTCATAAGGAAAGGTGCAAGGAGCTCACTTCACAGCTGTCCAACAGTAAAGAATGTTTTCTACAGGTAAGATCTTATATATCAAATATATCATAAGTCTTAATGTGTG
>NW_022728271.1:0-682 GCF_011630105.1 Anneissia japonica | reverse complement strand
TCATATTAGACTGTTATATTTTTTAAAGAAGACCATTCAGCAAACAACATAAAACAAAATTCCCAAGTCGAAGCATGCATAAAACGTACAATTTCCTGAAATTTGAAAATAGAGCGGATTTCCTTATGATTTTTCCTTATGTTGTGGTCATATTAGAATATAATATCACTAAAGACCATTCAACAAACAACATGAAACATAGGGCCTATATCAAACTTTTAGGTTAAAATTTCAGCTTCCGAGCATGCATATAACGTAATTTTTTAGATATATATTTTCATGACAGTCGAGAATGTACTGATTATATAACTTATAGATAATTACTGTTGTCCAATTGTGTGCATTGAAAATGTGATGACGAACTCGGGATACGACCCTCGGTTGACATTCATATCAAAGGGCCTGTTAATTAAACTTGCACAGGAGCCTGTCGTCACCTGCTACAATGCCTTCTCCTCCTTATCATCATCACATTATCATCATCATCATCATCACCTTCATCATCGCAATTATTATTTGCTAAAATGGGGGAAATCTATTAATTCACTGTGTATTCATTCATCAATAGAAGTCTCGTAATGCACGTAAGTGCATTTCTCAGCATCTAGAAAAAAACAAAACTCTGCGAAGCTAGGAGAACCCCAAGACTATACTGCAAACCACCCCCCCCCCCCCCCCCCCC
>NW_022728270.1:0-793 GCF_011630105.1 Anneissia japonica | reverse complement strand
TGAAACAGAATGACAGTTATTTTCAAATTAAGAATAGAGCTGAGAATAGGCAGCTCTAAAATACTAGATGCCATAAGACCTGCCAAAATGGCAGAGCACCAAATGAATGTAAAAATGAGCTAGTTATTAATATTAGGCATAGTAATCGGCAGATTCTTGATTACAAGGCTAGAACAAGTTAATTACATGTAATGCCGAAATGATAATAATATTATTATTATTACCGTTAAGGGGAACTTAAACAAAGGGGAAATAACACAAAAGATATCCCCCTTGGGCTAGTTTATTATATAGGCCTTGAAATACTAATAGGTTCTTCATTACAAGTAGGCCAAGGTAATTAATGCTGAAACGATTATTATTATTATTAATTAATTAATTATTATTACCTGTACCTTAAGGGGAACTTAGACAATGGAGGAATTAGAGGACAATTAAAAAAACGACGTTAAGGGGAAATAACACAAAAGATATTCCCCTTGGGCGATTATTATTTATAGGCCTAGTATAAATAGTACAGTATCTGTAGGTTCTTCATTACAAGGCTTAGGCCAAAGGTAATTAATGCTGAAATTATTATTATTTAACATTAATTACATTACAATGATAGTTTGGACAAGTTCAATAACGCCGGAATGGTATATTATTTATTTAATATTTCTCTTATGCGCTCTATTTTTCATTTCATGCTTCAATTTTGTGCCATTTTTTCCCCCAAAAATTTCAGCCCATGTCAGTATGTGAAGCGTGACTGTTGTGTCAGCCTATGACCCTAGCCTAGTTTAAGGAGGGG
>NW_022728269.1:0-864 GCF_011630105.1 Anneissia japonica | reverse complement strand
CTTCTGTTCAACTCGAGCGGATGCAATAAAAGCCGTAAACACGTGTCTGTGTCTTTTCTTTGTCAACACTTACAACATAATAGACATTACAATCAATTGGTGGTACGATGACGTCTTCTGTGCAACTAGAGCGAAACTGGAGCGGATGTAATAAAAGCCTTAAACTCGTGTCTGTGTCTTTTCTTTGTCATCACTTACAACATCATACACATTACAAGCAATTGGGGAACGATGACGTCTTCTGTTCAAAAACGAGCGGATGTAATAAAAGCCGTAAATACGTTTCTATGTGTCTTTTCTTTGTCATCACTTACAACATAATACACATTACAGGCAATATGGGGTACTTGAACAAATACAGCACCCATGACGTTATCGGTGCCGATCGGTGTATGCATTTATTTTTTCTTAACCGAATATTGCCCAAACAGGTACTGGACCCTTGACGTCATCGTTACCTGTCGAGCTGATGCACGATGTCGTCATGAAATATGTATCGTTTTACACATGACGTCATCTGTGTACAGGAGACTCCTACATAAGCGCAGACGAGGATCCACCAACGTCATTCAAGTTTCAAGAGGAGCAATCGTTTACCAATTCGCGATACCCCCGTCCCAGTACATCCCCGAGTCGCAGTGCCGGTAAGTTTTCGATCATCCCTCGTCCTTAGCTTCGTTCGTTCCCGAACGCGCAGCTTCGATGCCGCACGGGGTGACGGGTTACTGCCGATGGTAAGACAGGTACTGCTATTCCGTTGAATACTTCCTGCGGTCGGATCTGAACTAGCTCGGTTTCTTCTCGGGGGAACCGGCCTAGTGCCTCCTTCTAGGGGGCACCGGGAAGTGCGACCCCGGTTCGCCG
>NW_022728268.1:0-920 GCF_011630105.1 Anneissia japonica | reverse complement strand
ACAATTGTCCGTTCGCCGTTGATCAAAAGGTAACTTCCGTCTTCGCGGAGGGTAGCCTGTACGCCAGGACGGTAGCCGATTTCAACGGCAGGGATTCCGCATTGACGAGGTCGATGGGCAACGCCGTTCCTCTCATAACGAAGAGGCACGATTCGTTGTGGCTGAATAACCCGAAATTCGTCGGTTCGTTTGTAGAGGGAAGAGAAGTGTTTTTCTTCTTCCGAGAAGTTTCCGTAAAAAACTGCGAGAAGATTTACCGTTCGCGTATCGCCCGCGTTTGCACCGACGACAAGGGAGGCAGAACGATACTGGACTCCAGCTGGACGACTTTTCTGAAGGCGCGACTCGACCGTTCGTTCCGAGGGGAATTTCCGTTTCGCTTCAACTACCTGCAGGACGTCGTGCGGACCGTCCAAGGGGGAAAGGTCTTCTACTACGCAGTTTTCACGACGGGGGAACACGAAATACCCGCCTCGGCCATCTGCCGTTTCGGCCTCGACGACATAAGGGACAACTTCGATAGAGGTCCGTTCTTGCGACCGACGGCGCCTTGGGGACGCATTCCGGACGAGGACGTTCCGGACAACAGACCGGGCGATTGTTCGGTCGACTCGACTCTACTCTCGTACGAGATCTAAACTTCGTGAAATCGCACCCGTCGCTGTACGAACCGGTCGGAAGTGGGGACACGCTCTTTACGCTCGTTCGACAAAACTACAGGTTGAAGACGTTGACCGTAACTGAGACCGGTAACCGTACGGTCGTTTTCGTCGGAACGGACGACGGTCGAGTCTTGAAATTGGTGATGTCGGAAAATCGGGTTGTCCTTCTGTACGTCATGCGCGCGACGGAGCCACCGATCACGAACGCCGGGTTGCACGGGAATTTTTTGTACGTAACCTCTACCGATCGACTTTACG
>NW_022728267.1:0-813 GCF_011630105.1 Anneissia japonica | reverse complement strand
CCACCTTCATTAGTTTAAAGTAAAAAAAAAAGAAAAATATATTCAAATTGAAGTGCGAGAGTGTAATTTCCAGCCATCTAGAGATACCCTAATCATAAATTTTCTTACCTCGGCCCCAACCATGGTGGGGCTGAGGTGGGTGGTCTGTGAAAGTCCCTCCCTGGTTCATCTCTCTTTCGAATTCCTGGATCTGCCACTGTTGATTTATTATATAATTATTTTTGCGCTTATTTATAATGCGTCTATTGCAATTTTCACTTTATCCTCTCAAATAGTCCTAAGAACGTTCAGAGTGCGCTACTTCACAGGGGGATTCGCCCCTTGACCCCGCCGGGGTCATACATAATTCGCATAACGGCTCCCCCCCCCCCTTTCAAAATCCTGGCTACGTCCCTGCGCCTTCCCACAAATCAATCTCCGCTTTTTGGAAGTGCTTGGCGACGCCGTCTGCTGATTGGCAGTCTGCGGCCGATAACGATCCGCTGGGAGCGTCTCGTCACGTTACGTTTTCCACAAAATCGTGTAGGCCGACGGTAGTCTACTTATAGTAAGTTCCACAGAAAATTAAATAAAAATCTCTTAATGTACTATTGGTCCTACAGCCATACATAGGTTTTACTTTTCCATACCCAGTTGACATCAGCGTAATTTAATTTAAATTGTGAGTCAAGATATTACAAAATAATAATAGCGAAAGTGTTTAGCGTACCGGAAGCTAAACGATTATTATGTTTATAAACCCTGCAAAACTTCAAGAGAAAAATTATTTTTATATTTGTTTTTACATTCATGTTATATTACATTTTATGTGGG
>NW_022728266.1:0-1256 GCF_011630105.1 Anneissia japonica | reverse complement strand
AACACTTTATTGGAGAAACAGTTCTGTTTATTACTATTAATGTATAGGCCTACCCGATTTTAATTACTCTCATAATAATCCGCATTGTTATTCTTTAACTCCTCCCACTACAGTGGTTTTGTGTGTCCACTTTTTGCTAGTTTTTTTCATGTACCTTGATAAAGACCTGAGGATAGGTCGAAATATTGGTTTTCTCCAATAAAGTGTTTCTGAAGTCTATACATGGTATTCGTACCCTATATTCTTTTGTTATCGTACCGAAACACACGTGGTACCTCACTATGTTGCAAATGCAAATGAGTTAATTGTTTTTAAGTAAGCATTCGAAATAATTGACTTTGATTGTAAGCAATTCTTCACCGACTCGAAACGCATTAGATACTCAAGAAACTAAGGAACAGGTTTGCAATCCTGACAAATGTAATGGTGTTGTACTTATCAAAAAACTTGATTACATGCAGTCAATTTCCGAACTATACAGTGATTCAAACAATTGCAGAAGATTACCGAATACAAACTAACTACACAGCTTCAAACTATACAAACCTATCTCTGAACCATCTAAACCGAGGTACAACAACCAGCGAAGAATATAAGAGCATACGACTAACCTTTACCAGACCAGCGCGTGCTCATGGATTGCAAAAAATACACAAAGATTTTGGGTCCATTCCACAATTTCGTCCAATAATTGACACGACCAGTACAACCTATTAGCATAAACAATATACATACAGATCTCTAAAATCATGGTTTCCGATTTGTTTCCTTTGACGTTCAGTTATTATTTTACTAATGTGCCACTTTCTAAAACTATTGTTGTTATACTGTGTTTCGTTTGAATAATGAATGACAGGAGTCAGCATAGATTAATCGGTTTGCTTTATTTATTAAGCACCAGCAGTCAGGTTCGAAAACCTGTAATAAACAAAACATTCAAAGAAATGCAAAAAATAAGCTAAACATGCATATTCATAACATGAATGAACAGGTAGAACATTTAGTTCCACTCAACACTAGAAACCGACAAATTCAAATAAGACGTTACCATTATCTGTGCAGCGCAAAAATAAAAATAACATCGGGTTAATGCATGCATATAAAATCTCATGTTTAACATATAAATGGCTTTATCCTTCATTTCCAATAAGAAATAGGCATATTAATAACTAACATCAATCACATTAAATTCGTGTGAAAGGCTTGGCATTCATTAGCATTCTGATAAACATATGATAAATCTATATTCGTGAGCA
>NW_022728265.1:0-639 GCF_011630105.1 Anneissia japonica | reverse complement strand
GCCTTTGATCGCGAGTCCGCAATACACGAACGAACGTATAAGACGTGATTCAAACAGATAAATTGCAAACGCATAAGATGGGTATGATTTAAACAATAGAGTAACAACAATTTTGATTGTCAAGTGCTCCTGAAGCATACCGGAAAGCTATGGATCACATATTATGTGGTTTAGATGGTGTAGTCTGGTATATGGACGATATTATTGTTCATGGATCAACAGTAGCAGAACATGAACAACGTTTAAAGAGCGTTTTCAACCGATGTCGAGCAAGTGATTTGAAATTGAACAAAAACAAATGTGTATTATTTACTCAAGAAATCAAAGTGCTTGGACATGTGATGACACAAGACGGAGTCAAAACGGATCCTGACAAAGGTTTAGCGATTGTGAACACCCCCAAACCAAAGAATGTTGAACTTCTTCGATCATTTCTAGGAACATGTGGATATTTGATGAAGTTTATTCCGAATTATGCAAATATAACAGAGCCATTGCAAAAGTTAGCACATGATAAAATACCATGGAATTGGGAGCAGCGATGTGACAAAGCGTTTAATGATCTTAAAGTGAGTCTTGCATACTATTGTATGAATGCACCAACTACTGTGATTACAGATGCATCTCCAGTTGGTTTAG
>NW_022728264.1:0-656 GCF_011630105.1 Anneissia japonica | reverse complement strand
ATGGATTAACGTACGCCCGGCGTTAGATACGCCTGGCGTATCTGATAGGTCTGAACGTAGCCAATGTGATTGACAGTATGTAGTGCGCATTGAGAAAAGAAGGTGCTCTCCATTTCGTCATGTTCAATTTTTTGGTCAACTATGCCTGTTGAAAATTTGATGGCGGGGAACACATGGGACTTCAAAGGCATCGCGCAAACGTTCTTTACGCGCTGCGGCAACTTTGATCTTGGTTCATTTGCATAGCGCAGCGTGCGCGTAGCTTTGCCGAGTGATCTCCTTCTCAATAATACCTCCATGGTCACACCAAAGTCGGGCACACACTATCATGCGTCGATGGTTGTCGGCCGACGTGATCCCATAGAGAACGTAACGCGACTACGCTCGCGCAACAGATCGTTTGTAATGACGATCCGCTCAGACTGCCACTGACAGCTAGTTAAGGCCAACTCAGACAGCGTCGTACGACGCAGCCCGACGCGATTTGTTGTCGCGTCGGGCCTGTGTGAGTTAAACGCAGACGCGATGGTGTGCGTCGGTGGCAGTCGCGTCGTAGAATATTAAACATGTTTAATATTTCTCACGACTGCTTAAGGCTATGTTCAGACTCACGGAATAACAGTAGCTTAACTAACGCCAGGCGTACACTAATCCGC
>NW_022728263.1:0-888 GCF_011630105.1 Anneissia japonica | reverse complement strand
GATGTTCTCTTTTGTTACTGAGCCGATTTCAACCAAATTTTCACTGAATTTCCACATTTGAAAAAATCTTGATTAGCCCCTGCTGTATGTTTAAGAAACAAATACATTAAAAATACTTTTATGCCTACCCAAATAATAAAACGATGATTATTGAATAAACACAGGCTTGATCTGTAATGTACAAATATTTCCGTTTATTGTTTTAATGCTTCCATTAATTGATTCTGCTAATAAGATTATGATGATGATTTCTCACACATCTAGATGTGTATAAGAGAGCTAACGAGAATGATGATGATGACGACGACGACAGCTACGAACACAGACGTTCAGTTTTGATTTCAGTTCCACCATAACACCAACGATGACAACTAGAGCACCAATGTAGTAGTAAAACTTTATTTATTCACGAAGCACAAATCAACAAATATAATGCTGTTTTTCATTGTGGTCGTGAGATACCGTACCTTACTTACAATTAACATAGATTAAACAGTACGGTACATAATCAGAAAGCAAAAGTTAAACACACAAATTAAATAATGTAGATAGAAAGTCAACAATTTAGTAAAATAAAAGTAATCTATACCTAACAAATGGCAAAAATAAATTATCGAAATGAAGAAAATCCACTTCACAAAAGTAAACTGTAAATTACGAAAAAGAATTGTAAAACGTATATAAAACAAAGCAGGTAAACATTAAATTAGTGATTTATTCATGGTATTTTGACACAGTTTTACCGCGATTAGTACAACCGTGTCAAAATACCACGCGTAGTACACGTACTACGCGTACTACACGTAGTACGTGTAGTACACGTACTACGCGTAGTACGTGTAGTACGTGTAGTACACGTACTACACGTAGTACGTGTAGTACACGTAC
>NW_022728262.1:0-1135 GCF_011630105.1 Anneissia japonica | reverse complement strand
ATATATATATGTATATATATATAAATGTGTATATATACACGCTTAGAAGTATCCAGAGGGGGAAACTAAAACAATGAAGGCGAAAGTAGTGTCGCTAAGGGGAAACTAAAGCGACGTTAAGGCGAAATCATAGACAAAAGGGTTTCCCCCTAAGAGCCGAATAAAGGTATATATATATGTATATATATATGTGTATATATATATATGTGTGTATATATGTGTGTATATATATGTGTATATATATAAGTGTGTATATATATATATATGTATATATATTGAAAATGTAGAACTTGGTAAAATCACTCTACAGACTATTTCATGCTAATGCAATTTTCAGGAGTGACAGAATACAAGGATCGTGTGAGTATATGAATGCTAAGGCAGGTGAAAATGCAAATAATTGCTTTTAAGTAAAGTATTTGTTGTTGTGCACAAAACAAAAACAGTGAAATTATACATATATACATATCATTTCCGGGCTTTGTAAAGTTGGTATGCACGGTTACGAATTGTCCGGTTTTTGAAATATCGATTTAATTTGAATATTAATTCTAATTTATTGAATGAAATAATCTTATACTTTGGAGTTTATTACATTAGAGGTTAAAATGTATTACATTAGTGATTAATGAATTCCAATGTAGCCCTATTAATAGTAAAATTAGTATTACATTAGTGGTTAAGTGTCTTATTACGTTAGTGGTTGATTTTTATTGTATTTTAGTGGTTAATATTACATTAGTGGTTGATTTTAATTAAACTAAATTGTTAATATTACAGGCCAGGACAAATTTTGGCTTTAGCCTAAATCGTTCCGCTTCGCCTACATGCTACACTGCTAAACTATACGAGTTCAGTACTCAACCAATTAAAGCACAGTGAGTGCTTACTTATCGGTCCGCATCGATTTTTTTTAGGGAAAAGCTTTTTGGTAGGAAAATTGAAAATGGTTTTATTTATTACAAACATATTCTTTCACCATCAATACACATTGAGGCCCTTCTTTTAGGTTAAAAACGATCTACCTTAAATTTTTCTTTCTTGAGTTTGGGACTATTATGTGTTTAAATAACTTAAAAGGACAACCCTTTAAAAACCCTAGTAAATGCGCGCGAAGCGCGCAAAAAGTTTTTGT
>NW_022728261.1:0-506 GCF_011630105.1 Anneissia japonica | reverse complement strand
TTGCCGGGGCAACAGAATGCGATGCTTGTCCAGGTGGATATGCATGTGCAGGTGGTGGGGTAGATCTAATAATGTGTGGCGAAGGAACTTACTCAAAAAATGCAAGTCACTCATGCACTCCATGTGACATAGGTCATGAGTGCCCCATACCAGGCATGATGGAGCCTTCACCCTGCCCAGAAGGTGAATAAAGTGATCACTAACATATTCATGACAATAACAACATGTAATCCATAAAACAATTACTCTATAGCATTGAAAAATATAGACACCTCCATACCATCTTACATTTATTTTTCTGTTCACAAAGAACTTTTAAGTATTCTTAACCGAAGATTTAATTTACCCTGAATTTAATTATATTTATAAATTTCAAAATAAATGTTATCACTTTAATTTTCAATATGCCATAGGTTGGTTTGCTAATGACACTGGCTTAAGCATATGCTATGAATGCAATGCAGGATCATTTTGCACCCCTACTGCTGAAATGAGCTGTCCTCCGA
>NW_022728260.1:0-510 GCF_011630105.1 Anneissia japonica | reverse complement strand
TTCCTCCTCTTCCCCTTGCCCACTACTTTCTCCATTACTAATAAGCATCAGAACATTATTACACCCAAACTAGACACTGATAATTGTTTAGGACATCATTACGTTAAAGTACTGTAAAGAACCTAAATTGTAGATTTTTTGATGTTAGTGTTGCACAAATAAGCTAAGTGAAAAGGGAAATATTACACCATATAATTCACCATTAAAGTTGAATGATTATTATACTTACAGGTAAAGCTCCTCTCCCTCCTGCTCTTCCTCCTGCTCTCCCTCCTGCCCTTCCCCTTGCTCACTACTTTCTCCATTACTAATAAGCATGAAAACATTATTAAACCAACACTAACAGTTTTTGGACATCAGAGGTACTCCAAAGAACCTGAATAGTTTAGGCTAACATTAAGTTATAAAAAAAAGTGATTAAAAAAATTTACCTAGAAAAAGTAGGGAAAAATTATAGCACAAAATATTAAACAGAGCATTAACTTTGACAAGATACCAGACTGTTAACGC
>NW_022728259.1:0-1032 GCF_011630105.1 Anneissia japonica | reverse complement strand
GATTCGCTGAACATCACCGTCTCTATTTACACACTGATCTGATTTTCTGATCGGTTCGGTAGGCAATCTGTTTCGAAACTTCGAATTCAATGTGAATGAGGCTTAAGCCCGACATATTTCGAAAATTTTCGTTCTTTTTCGTTGATTTTGTTAATTTAGGTGCGAAATTTCATACAACCGAAGAATCAAAAGAACACCTACATGAAAGGCGTAGTCCTAGAGACCTATGGAGTAGGAAATGCTCCTACTAATACAGATGAGCCTAGCATTTTAAATGAATTGGAAAAAGCAATTGTTGGCGGCGTGCTGATTCTAAACTGTACGCAGTGTGTAAAAGGAGTTGTTTCAAGTGACTATGAAACTGGAAAAGTAAGTTATCATCAGGCCTAATTTCTAATTACTATGTTTATGTCCATAAGATTGTAGTTGCCATTTAAAGGTGTTTATTATCACAAAAATGTTGAGGGAAAAAGTAGAGTTAAGGTATCCTAGTAAAAGTCGTGATTGTTAAATTTCGACCAAAGACCACAATATGAAGACAAAGTACATTTTTAACGCACAGAAACGAGATTCTAGAACCAGAGGTCGAAAGAGGTGCATTCCCGGAGAGACTGCAACACGAAAGCTCATATCAGGTGTAAATATAGGAAGTGCAAGACCGTGAAAGATGGCGGAAGTGGTTGCTATGAATCTGCTAAAGGCAGATCACTAATTGAATTGATTCAATGATCGTTTTTTTTTCTTAATTTACGTTACGTAATTGTAATTTTTTCACCTAGGTTTTGCTAGATGCCCGTGTAATTCCAGGGAGAGATATTACATCTGAAGCTGCACTGGCAAAACTTCTCTACGTCCTTAGCAAATGGGATCAGAACGAAGAACAGCGAAAAATGCTGAACAGTAATTTACGCAATGAGATTACTGAGCTCATTAATGAGTAACTTATTTTTATAATTTTGTAATAAATTGTTTTAGAATCCATTAATTTTATTCTAATCATATAGTTATCTTTTTTGAATACTAAAACGAATT
>NW_022728258.1:0-547 GCF_011630105.1 Anneissia japonica | reverse complement strand
GCAGTAGTTTTGACTAAAGACAGGCTCGTGTCGACACGGAACTCAACTCAACTCGTCGACATGAACGCTCCGCTCAACTAACAGGAACCGAACGCAACTGAACAGAACTGACAGTCGCGCCTATTTGTCGACATGTGTCAAGTTGAGTTGAGTTGAGTTTAGTTCCTTTCAGTTGCCCATGTTCGACTTTTTACGGAATTGAAAGGAATTGAAAACAGCGCGAAACAATGCTGATTCGGAACTCAAAGGAAACTGAAAACGTTCATCCTGATATCAATCGTAATCAAAATGCATTAACTAAAAAAAAATAATTTATTACAATGTTTTGTTAATGTTAGATGGCTTATACTCTGTTTAAAAAATATAGGCCTAGGCCAGGTATTTAGTCTAAAGAAATACGTTCGTATTTAATACCATGGTATTACAATAAAAATAATAAATAAAAAAGAGGTACATTTTTTTACTAATACACCTAGCTATCAAGGTTGTCATATACTTACAATTCAGTTCACACTCTAAATTGTGTCCACTACTTATCGTTAGTATA
>NW_022728257.1:0-1195 GCF_011630105.1 Anneissia japonica | reverse complement strand
AGAAGGTTTTGCTCTAATGATGATGAACGATGACAATGAACTTGTAAGTATTATTATTATTATTATTACTACTATTTGGAGAGAAGTTATATGTTAGAATTTTGAAAAAATAAAATGGCGTTTTTCCTTATCATTTTCAGAATAATTTGGTCGACGATATGCTGAATGAATTTAATGATGCATTCGAGGAAGAATTAGACAATGCGTTTTATGAAAATGAACTGGTTAGTGTCAAATTGATTTGAATTTCAATCTTATATACTAAAACTCTCAGAAATTATGTTACGTAGTAAGAAGTATATATATATATATATTTTTTTTTATTATATATATTATTTTATTTATTTCTTATTGCAGTATGAGTTTTTAACGGTATCGGAGAAGATACTGTAGAACAATATGATGACAATGAGGAAGAAGAAGAGATTAAAATAGCCTGCGAACAGGCTGTTGTGGAAATCTGTACAGTTGGTAGATTGGGGTTAGGGAGTTATAGTAAAAGACTTCATAAATCAGAAGAAGTCGATATGCAGAGCGAGCAGCGCAGAAAAGGTGTGAAATGATTATATGAAATTGAAACGGACGATGAAGAAGATATGGAATCAGAGGTAATATTACAACATGGTGCAGGAAAACACATTAAACAAATGGTAAGTTAAGTTTCTATTTTTTTTAAATCATTATATTTGGTATAACCTTTTTATTTATTTATTGCTATTTTAATTATATTTTACTGGTATTTCAGCCTGGTCGTGGTAAGAAGAGAGCAAGAGAATCCGATGATGATATTGATGATAATGAGGATGCGGCAGTACCGATCGATGATGAAGATGAAGAGAGGGATTTAAACAACGTAGACGCAAGAGAACTTTGTATTATAAGAAAACTTGAAAATAAATATAATAAGAAATTTAATTTATACGCTAGCGATCATTTAGTTACTTTAGTAGGATTAGATAATGTTAGGATAGTTGAAATTTTACCAACACTTATTAGGATTTTTGATTATGTTATAGATACTCTTTGTGAAAATAGTGATTCTCAAGACATGGTTAGGTTAGTTATAAGAGCAAACGGGTTAGATATTCCAATTTCTTTACCATTTTGTTTAAGGGAGCATTTATCTCCATAAATTATTTTTAACGCCATATTTAAAGTTTTACAATCACATTTTAATTTGTTAGTAGGTGATGAC